>NC_091118.1:118449240-118754240 GCF_040183065.1 Periplaneta americana | reverse complement strand
AATGTTCATCTTAGACTAAAACCTATCTTCCCCCTCCATACCCATTGGTGATAAAGCCACGCACATGATAAGGTCACAGGACAGGTCTTGCCTCCTCTACTGTACAAGATTTACTTAAAGCACGAAGCGAAAAGTGTATTGTACCGATGATGATGTGTGAACCATAGTACCATAGTATGGGGTATTGATAGCTTTGGTGAACTTCGAGAAACTACAAATGCAGCTGAATCCTTCTATAACAAATTAAACTTTTCCTTCTACCAATGTCTCCCAAATATTTCCATATTCACAAATGCTCTTCTGGATTTCCAAACGCAAATCTACATCAACATTTACAGCTACCGTTTTGGACTAAACAACCACAAAGTGGGGAAGTTGAATGACAAATGCTCTCGCATTGCGAAGTTGACGAGTAAACTGTCTCTGGATAATTCCTTACCTAAACAGAAAGTTCATTTTCGAAATTGTTCTTTCTTAAATCGTTGTTATTCAACTTTGATATATATTTCTACAGAGCCAATATAATTATTGCAAACATTAGAAAGAAGGGACGTCCAACCACATAGTACTATCGTATTCAAGTCATAAAAATATTGTACAGCAATATGTTCACCGTAATTGATATTAGTAATAACATCAACAGACAAATTTTAGTTGCTGTAGGAGTGAGACAGGAATCAAACTTGTTATAAACGCTTCCTAATTTAATTACGCTGCTCCGTCGATATAAAAAAGCTAATGTTCACCTACTGAGATATAGCACGCGGAGCAAGTCGTATGCAATCGACAAGCATCATGTTAGATAGAGCATGAAAGTCAAGAAATATTAGGCCTATGTATTATGGAAAGTAAAAAATCGAAGAAATGGGAATGGGCATTCAAGAGTTGTTAATTAATGAAAAGAGTGACTCTGATACAACGTTAATACAAATTAATTTAAATTCCTAGAATATATCTATAAAATAAGTAAGTAAATAAATAAATATATAAATACATACATAAGCAAATAAATATTACCTTAAACTCTCCAGAAATTATTCGTAATCTTTACGCCGCTTTCAAGATGTTGAATAATATTTACTTTATGAGAAAAACTCAGACGTGAACGTGTTTGTGACATCATGCCTTACCGGTATGCGGGGACTTGGATTCTCGTCACAAGAGACCACGTCATACTATTTTGCTATTTCTTTAGACTCAAATGCATTCTACTAAACCGGCAGAGCAGTGCACATAGAAGACATTTAGTTTTCTTAAGACAGGACCTAAAATATTAACACATACTGCTATTCTTAGATGATTTGGAATTACAAAATGTAATACGAGTAACCAACCTAAAATAATTAGGGAAGAATAATATATTTAAATGCCAATTAAGGAGGTAAATGTAATGAAGAGAGGGAACGAGCAAGATTAAAAACAGGAAAAGATAATCAATCATATTTTATAACTAAAATAATATTGTAAACATTTACGAAGTAATGAGACGTAATTATGATAAAGATAGGAAGAATGTGATTAAGACATTTCAGACAAAGTAAGTTCTTTAACGTAAAAACGAATCTTTTCTGATGGACGGAGAAGAAAAAGATTCTGCTGAACTGGCAACCGCAGTTAATGTAACAGCTGCCTGAAATGTGGACCTTAATGATCAAAGATTTCATTACAAATATCCGAGCTACTTTAACGTTCAGTTTTTCTTGTTAGGTTATTCAACGACGCTATGGTATTGGTGACAACAGAATGGTACAATAGAGAGGAGGTTGATATGCAGTGGAAGCTCTTACGTTCGACAGAAATCTAGTTCGACATCCTATAGTTCGACTGCTTACGTAGGAGAATTAGACACGCCCCTATACGGGCACTAAGAAATGGGTTTCCCATTTGAATGGGAATTGGTTCTGTGTCTTGTAGTGATACTTTTGTGAAAGAAAAATAGAATATTTTATTGATTAGGACATCCATATTGATCACTGATTTTAAATTAATGAACTCTTCTTTTTCTATTTGAGAATTGTGCCGTTTGTGAGACGGAACTGTCGAAACCCACTGGGGTACTAGAAGCGCATACACAAGTCTCGGCTAAGGTTGCGGGTTCGATCCCGGGCCAGGTCGATGCCATTTAAGTGTGCTTAAATGCGACAGGCTCATGTCAGTAGATTTACTGGCATGTAAAAGAACTCCTGCGGGACAAAATTCCGGCACACCCGGCGATGTTGATATAACCTCTGCAGTTGCGAGCGTCGTTAAATAAAACATAACATTTTTAACAAGTCTCGGGGCGGGCAGGAAATGCAAGTACAGTACTGTATTCGTTGTTGGGTAACCAATAATAATTTGTATTCATTTCACCTGCCACACCCACTATCCTTATTGGACAGAACTTTCAATTCTGTTTTGTCGAACTTAGGAGAGTCCACTGTACTTAAAGTTGGGGTGAGCCTACGAAAAGACTATTCAACGCTGTGATGTAACGTTTAGCATGTCTGACCGTGCAACGAGCGGACCCGGGTTCAAAACCTTGTTGCGAGAAGTTACCTGATTGAGATTTTTCAAGGATTTTCCCCTCAACCCATTAAGAACAAAAGCTGGGTAACTTACGGTGCTGGATCCTGGACTCACTTCAATGACATTATCATCTTCTTTTCACTCAGGCGCTAGATAATAGATAACCACAGCAGTTAATATAGTGTCGTAAAATAACCCGATTAAAAACGAAAAAACCCAAACTAATAATCCGAAACGGAGTTCGAACCCACTTTCGAATGGGGCGTGGGATCAGGGTACGACATCCATCTTGAGCTACACAAGTGGCTCAACGTTAAATGAAAACTTTACTTAAGCCTTGGTTTTTCTGAGCCGACGCATGCGACTTTCGAAGTGCGAGGTCCGCCCCGCACAAATCCGGACTACACAAGAGATAGTGAGTGGTTTCTATGGCTGCGAGGTGTACAGACCTCGCATCTCGCAGTTATAGAACCACTCACTATCTCTCGTGTAGTCCAGATTTGTGAGAGACGGGCCTCGCATCTCGCAACTCGCATGCGTCGGTTCAGAAAAACCATGGCTTTAGTCTCATCTTCTGTCATATCCAATATTGAATGAATGAATGAATGAATGAATGAATGAATGAATGAATGAATGAATGAATGAATGAATGAATGAATGAATGAATGAATGAATGAATGAATGAATGAATGAATAAATGAATAAATGAATGAAGTGCATTTATTGATACACAATTATACAAACTCATGTACACAAGATCCTTCGCACGAGCCCGTACGGCCATTCGTGCTATAACTATGCGCAGTTTGAATCTTCAAAACGAAAATAATACTACTGATAATAAAATAGTAAAACAAAAGTAATTGTTGTTATTACTACAGTTATCATTAATAATCACAATTAAAACTAATTTAGAAAATGAAAGTATAAAACAGGTGTCTAGTTTCAAATATTTGGGCTGTGATATTAGTTACAATATGGAAAGAGATATTGATTCTAAAATAAATACATTTCAGACGGTATGTGGAACAATACAGAGGACGTTCAAAAATAAAGTTAGAAAAGATACAAAAGTAAAAATGTATAAACTTATGGCAATTCCCACAATATTTTATGGATGTGAAACTTGGGCTCCAACTAAAAAACAGAAAGATAGAATACAAACGGCGGAGATGAGGTTCGTCAGACAAGTTAAAGGGTGTACAAAAGTTGACAGAATTAGAAATGAGGATATAAGAGAAGAATTAAAAGTACAGGCTTTATTGGATAAAGTCACGAATTATAGACAAAAGTGGATGGAACACATGAATGGAATGAGTAAGGAGAGATATCCATTGTTAGCAAGAAATTATCAAGCAAGAGGAAGGCGTGACGTCGGGAGACCTAGAAAACGTTGGGCTGATGAATTATGAAGTCGGAACGGGCAATTGCCTAATCCTTGTAATGACGATGATGATGATAAAACTAATCTGACTTCATACCATATTTCACAAATATAATAAAAATAAAACAAACATATCCAATATTATTTCCAACGCATTAACTTTTTCATTTTTTAGTCACCAAACAGAATTTTGAAAATTAATTATTTATTTTATGCAACTGGCGCAATGATTAACGAAATGCTAGATTAGGAAGAGAATAAAGGTTTCACGGTTCCTATTTTCCTCACTCACCGGACAATCAAATGGACTAGTCCGTTTTAATGTACCTAGACGTAAACACTTTCGTATAAGTACCTTCCTTTTTCACATTAATACAAAGGTAAATCCAAATTTCGGCTCTTTTTTTTTTGTAGACACAAGAAATGGATGAAATCCAATGTAAATTACTTTTTCTGAAGAAGTCACCTCTGCTTCATCCCCTGTTAATCGAAATCCCGGTATATTTTAAACATCTACACTTGTATGAATTAGACTGGAATGAAAATTACTATCGATTGCGTTCTGTCTGTAAGATGGGGAACTTTTAAATAAGAGGCAATTTCGCGAAATCCCAGACTGCAGTAATTTCCAACTACACGCTTCTCCTGATGTATCAACAACGTAGGAAATTGTACCGAAGCTGGTGAGCAGAGCAATTTCAAATATCTACAGAGCAATTCAGATGGAGGTCTAATTGTTCGACTGTACTTGACATAGCAGTAAATTCAGGGTCCCAGATTTCGAATTCGACGAAGGAATTAAACAGGATGTGAAGTCTCGTACCAAAATGAAGTTCACAAAAAATAATAAAATAAATAAATTTAACCACGTAACACCAATATTAAAACACACATTTCAGCACAAAGCAAGGAAAGACTCTAGCCTATAGTAAAGCTTTATAAATCAATGGCAATACCAGTGCATACATATGGGTCAGAAACATGGACACTAACGGCTAGGCATATACTTTTTTTTACTTTATTAGGTTATTTTACGACGCTGTATCAACATCTAGATTATTTAGCGTATGAATGAAATGAAGATGAAAATGCCGGTGAAATGAGTCCGGGGTCCAGCACCGAAAGTTACCCAGCATTTGCTCGTATTGGATTGAGGGAAAACCCCGGAAAAAACCTCAACCAGGCAACTTGCCCCGACCGGGATTCGAACCCGGGCCACCTGGTTTCGCGGCCAGACGCGTTGACCGTTACTCCACAGGTGTGGACTAAGGCATATATCCCGAACACAAGGAGCAGAAATGAGATTCCTCAGATCAATACACAAAATTTGACAAAAGAAATTGATATCCAACAAAAATTAGAAACAGAAAAACTGAATGGAATAATACACAGAATAAACTGGCGACTAACATGTAGTTAGGATAACGGATCAGTATCTTAACCCGGGGGTTCCCAACAGATGTGTCGCGCAGCTGCATGGAGTGTGTCGAGAAATTTTGGAATCGGAAAATGAATTTTATGTCATCCAGAATGTCTCTTTACAACGCATTTTTTATTTCCAACGAAGTCTTTGATATGGTAAATGTTATTTTGAGATAGACTTTAACAATGAAGCGTGAACACCTGCAACAATGTTCAGTTCAGTTTTTTCATTTTTTAAACCATAAGGCCACGTATAGAGAAGCTCTGTGCAATCCACCAAGCGCAGCTTCACATTAATTTAAATAGGCGAGTTTTTAAAAACGATAATAAAAATCTTTTATCGGACATCCAGCATAGATAAGTTGGGATTTTTGACACATATCTTTTTTTCTTTTCTAATGCCACTCAAATTGCTGCTTGTTCTTTTAGAATTTTCTATTGCATGTTAACATCAACCTATCTACAACACTGGATGTCCGACACTGCATAGAAGTTGTTATCAGTGCTGTTTTTCTGGCGGAACGCGCTGAAACGGCGTTCCGGCAACTTTTTGTTGCATTTTTCATCATGGAACCGAAATATGTGTGAATAACTATGTTTTTAATATAATTTTTCTTTGAATTCCGCTTAGATCTTGAAAGTTTTAGTTGACGAAAAAGAGGTTAAAAACGACAAAATTCCTCAAGCAGTGAACAGTAATCTGCCCGTCCGCTATAAAATATTCTACACAGAGTTCTAGCGCCTTTTCCTCCAGAAGAAAAATACTGATATTATTATTATTATTATTATTATTATTATTATTATTATTATTATTATTATTATTATTAGAATCAAATAAATGTGTCGCGATATCGTGGGCGTTCAGTAAAGTGTGTCGTCAGTCAAGAAAGGTTGGGAACCACTGTATAACTAGTCTTAAAATGCCAACATAAAAGACGAAAAAACCTGGGTAGGTCAAAGAAGTGATGGTCCGGAACACATGGAAGCGGAACAAATTAAATACTAGTCCATACCGTGAAAATGAAGAATTTAACATATATTTCTCTCTGATGAGGTATACGTAAGTCCCATTTTAACAGAGGGATAAGGATGGAGGTCCTTCGTCACCACAATATTATCAACAGTAATCTCACTAGAGGTTTTGATTTATCTAGAGAAAATCAAAACTCTAGTAGGATTTAATTGACTATTACACGATTAGAAGAAAGTATATGAAGATTGGAAAAAATAAAATACTCTAATACAATAAAATATTAAACGACTTACTAACATTCTATTTCACTAGTGTTAGCTTCTCCGAAACGTTTCAATGGAGCCGCCATTTTCAGTTGACTAGCTATGCGGGAAACAAATTCATGTTTCATAGTACCGTAAAGAATTTGCAGTTTGAAATATTGGCAGACAAAGAAACAAATGCTAGGAAAGTGATAAAAACAAGCAAATGCTAAGGAATTGATAAAAACAAACAATGCAAGAGAAGTGATAAAATTGTAGTGACAAAAGCCATGATTGCTTGAAACACGTCCTTTCGTACCATTTTATTGCTCAAAAGTAGTATGACGTAGTAAAAGTGTAATAGTCACAGTAATTGAAAAGGCAATTGTAGATGGACATAATAATTTCGCCATTAATTCAAGAATTTAAATTCGTTATGACATTTTAGGTTCTTACAGTAATAGTATTTGTAAAAAAAAGTTTTGGGTTTCATATAATTTACATATTTTATCTTTAAACCTCCAACACTTCGGAACTAACTACAAATGCTATAGTCATGTTAACAAAGTACTAGAATCGTAGTAAGTGAGCTAGCTAGCTGCAACTAGAAGCGTAGCTAAGAAGGGAAGCTTCTCACTCCACTTTCTTCTTCCCCTTACGCGCAAGTATGTTTCACGAGATAAGGAATGGCCTGTACCAAATCAAGCAGATTAATGTCGAAGAATATCTATGTTTTCCCTCCTAAGTTACTTTCATTCCGTCTATGTTAACGATGCTTTAGCGCCGTTATATTTCAAAATGTATAAATGAATTATGATTTCCAAACCCGCACTGACGTCTTCTCAAGGCTGTAAGATATTTAGCGACATTCTGAATGCGATATCTGTACAAAGGACGACAATCAGGCTGACATTAATGGTCTGTTCATTAGTCCACCTCGTTGGCAGTAGCAGGTGACTAATGATGTTCAGTTGGACGGCAGACAAAACAGTTCGATCTGCTTTGTAATTCGCTCCTACTCAATTCTCTTGCCCTGAGGACGTTTTGCGACTCGTCTATCGGAGCGTTGCATGTTGTTGAGATTGAACAGACATCTTCTGTATCGTCATGATGGAGTTTAATATTACAGAAGACAATCAATTAAGGCCTAATTTAAAACCATGAAAAGCTGTATTATCAAAAAAAACTTCTTTCTCATTCTCAACTTTCCTTTCTTCATCTTCTTACAATTAGTCGTCAACGTTGTCATTCTCTAATAAAATGTACAAAAGAAAAGTTTCCAGGGAAAAAATTGTTACGCACGATTTCGTTTTCTCCTAAGGAACATCGGGACTGATGCAACAGCTATCTCAATTCCGAACGTGTTTCATCTGGAATAGTCTGCACCACTGAAAAGATCAACGATGATGATGATGATGATAATGTTTTCTCTTTGTTCTTTTTCTTCTTTCTGTCATGGTTTATGTCTATCGACCTGTTCTGGTTTCAATGCCATCTCCTTCTGAAAAGCTAACGTAGCAATAAAATCATAGTAATAATAATAATAATCATAGTAATAATAATAATAATAATAATAATAATAATAAACCACCTCTGTGGTGTAGGGGTCAGCATGCTGGTCTCTTACGCAGAGTGCCCGGGTTCGATTTCCGGTCGGGTTGAATTTCCTGGTTGAGGTTTTTCAAGGCTTTTCCTCAACCGTAAGGCAAATGCCAGGAAATTCGGGCCACAACATACCTGAAAATTACCGGCCTCATTCATCACCGAAATAATATTCATAACAAATCAGTAATATAATATATACAGTCGCCATCTAGTTCACAACAATAGAACCAGTCTCAACAATAGTATACAGGCGTTCGGATTTCAACCAAAGATTAACTTGCGATATGACCAAAGATGTTAAAGCGAATATAAATAACAGCGAGGGAAAAAAATATTACTATTATTATTATTACTACTACTATTATTATTATTATTATTATTATTATTATTATTATTATTATTATCCGTGGCGCGATAGCCTATGAAGGGCCAAGATCAACTAGCCGACTGCTGGCCTCACGTCCACATGTCTCAATAGAGATCAACGATGATTCAACAAGTACGGGGATAACTTTGGTCACCAAGATGATTCTCCACACCAGCCGTTATAGGTAGTTTTCGAAACCAGATTTCACTATCTATCGTAGGTCTCCAAATTCACTACAATGCTAGGTGGACACCGGTCCCACACACTGGCCGAAATTTCATGAGAAAATTCCTTTCCCATACGGTTTCGAACCAACGCTCATTCTGTAATGTGAGTCTAGATAGACCACGACACTACGGCGTTGGACAATGTAAAGTATAACAAAGCGAAATTTTGCGAAGTAGAAAGGTTGCCGGGTTAATGGCAGCAAAAGTTAGAATATAATTCCAACATGGTCTTCAAATTAATGTCACTCTGTACCAGCACATCAGAACTGATATTTTTGTAAATGCAATCTTCATGTCACTTTTGTTAAGTAATTTGCAGTCATATTGCATTTGGTATTTTAAGACTATATGTCTCAAGACCCTCTAAATGCTACCTTTGATCTACTCGCAATTTCTCTCTCACACTGATTGCAATGATTAATCATTTTAATAAGTAATTTTATCCTCTTATAATAGATTTTATGTTAATGTTCAACCTATTTTAACCCCCTTTTAACTTGTGATTTTATATGTACCCTTGTTTTTCATTACATATATCTCCATTTCATATATATCTTCACTGTTTGTTTGTAACATAAATGTACTCTGGAGGTATATTTAATGATCTGATGGTGGTTCAGTGGAACCGAAAATATCATCTTTTATGTAAAATAAAACAGTATCTTTGTGTTCATCACATTTGTGAATTGATAAGTCTCACGGTCTTATAATAAAACTTTAAAATATCCCGGCTTTTTGGTTCATTTTCGTGTAATTCATAATCTCTATGTTCTTCATTTTTAATTCTCGCTGAAATTTCTTCAGTATATCTAATGTAATAGAAGGTGGGATGTATTATTTCTTGTCACTAATTGAGTGTCTCACACACGACACAGTGACAACAAATTAATATTGTAACCTTTGGTTTACTTTTTTTTTTTGTTATTAGAAACGATTAAAATGTTTACTTCAGCAAATATCACGAAATAGACTGTTTGCTCCATCACAATACATTCTCTTTACAATTAATAAAATGTACAAGTAAAATAGACGATACTTTTTGAGCACTCTGTTCCTAAAATATCATAAATATAGCAAAGAAAACAAATTTCAAGACAATTTATATTGCATTGTACTACACTAGCATGCATTTATAAAAAATGAATGCTTTCTCAAGTAAAGTACTTTCAGTATTTTAATACTACTGAATAGAAGCATAGAAGCGATAAATAAAATAATTTTAATCTGCAGGGTTCCTTAAAATAATATAGACAAAACAAGATATCGAGAGTAAGCCTACATCTAATATGCATGGAAAGATGGTCAATTTTAACATTCTTGCCAAAAACTGAACCAGAGATTTCGAATTTTATGGAGAAACGCTACAGCTTCAGCATAGTCGAAGACTGTAATAAATAACATAACTCGTAATTTATGAAGTCTCAATTTTTACTGAAACTAAAGAATTGGGAATGATTGATGAGTAGCGGCACACTGTTTAGTAAATCCATCATTCTGTCAGATGTGCTAAACCTCATATACAAATTATTTTCCATGGTTTAGAATTAGTTGATCATACATATTGAGTAAGGGTAGAGTTGATGGCCCTTCTGCTACACATTCAGTGTTCTGGCTGCAGCGAAGAGGTGCACTGTCATTGCAATAAGTTATACATATTTTTAACAGAAATATGAGTGGGTTTAAATTATTTGATCACATTGATTAAAAAATTAAAATTATTTTTATTGCCGTGTTATACGCTCAGATCAACGCAACAGCGTCAATTCCAAAAATACACTCGGTTATGTTCATGGAACGTTCGATCTAGAAATAAAATGTCATAGATCTCCTACAAATAATATTTCTATAGAAATTTCTGTTGCTTTCTCCATCGTTTAAAAATGACTGAATTTACACGATGATGTCTTGGAAAAAATGAAACAAAAAGGAAAAATAATCCATTTTGTAAGATCATGGCATTGTCGTCTATTTTGTAGACGAAACACTTTCAATCCCACCAAAAAAATACTTTGCATGAGACCAATAGTTAATCATACAAATGCACGATTACAAGGCAAGCAAATTCTTAAAGAAATTATTGAAAGAAACAATAAATTTGGGACATAAATACACAATTCAGAACACTAAATAATTAATATATAAATTTAAAAAAATCAGTATCAACAAAATACTAAGATGATTTCATTGGACTTACTTACTTACTTACTTACTTACTTACTTACTTACTTACTTATGGCTTTTAAAGAACCCGGAGGTTCATTGCCGCCCTCACATATTCCCGCCATCGGTTCCTATCCTGTGCAAGATTAACCCAGTCTCTATCATCATATTCCACCTCCCTTAAATCCATTTTAATATTATCCTCCCATCTACGCCTCGGTCTCCCTAAAGGTTTTCTTCTCTCCGCCCTCCCAACTAACACTCTATATGCATTTCTTGATTCGCCCATACGTGCTACATGCTCTGCCCGTATCAAACGTCTGGATTTAATGTTCCTAATTATGTCAGGTGATTAATAGGCTACAATGCGTACAGTTCTGCGTTGTGCAACTTTCTCCATTCTCCTGTAACGTCATTCCTCTTAGCCATAGAAAATTTATATAACAACATACCCATATCAGAAGATACAGACATTATAGAAATGAAGCTAACAGAATGACAAATCCCAAAATCGAAATAGAACAAATAATAAAATTATTAAAGATTCTCACATCAGAAAATTATTTTCAATTTAATTGAAAACTATACAAACAGAATATTGGACTGCCATGAGAAACCCTTTATCTGGACTGTTGGCAGATATTTTATACAAGATAGATGATAACCAAATTAACAAAATAATAAAACACCACAACGTAAAATCACACAACATGTAAGTTGATGATAATTTCATTATTTACGACAGTCAAAAACAGATGACAATTCAGTGAGGGAAGTGGGGAAAAAAAATCCAGAGGCGGTATGCTACCCCAAGATTTTCCCCTGGCATACCTCTATTTAGAAAGGCGTAGGCCTACCCACACTCCCTTTACAACATACACATACATGATATATACAATAAATTGTTTCATTTAGTCAATAACACGAGTCTTAAGCTTACGCAACACATTAAATTTTTAATAAAATAATTTCAATTTACTTCAGTTATTTACTACATTATTTTGCAATGTCCATTGAGACTTATCATTTAAAATAATGTTAAGGCGTCAAAGTGCGACTACTGTCAGTGACACAGTTCATCTGCCCTGGAAGGAATGCGGAGTTGGGGTAGTAGTTTCGCACTAGTAGTGGATGGAGAGAAAGTTAGAAATACAATGTAGCATGCATTAAAAAAACACTGATTTACCAATTCCGCGCCACGTTACTATGGAGTACACTACACATGAAAGTTATATTGCTACGTCTTAACTTTGAATATTTATTTACACCAGCAATTCTATTAAGCAAACGTTCACCTTCGTCTTCCAAGTACAAATGAAGAGAGAGAAATGTTTTTTTTTTTCTTGGAGAAAATAGAAAGGGGATTAAGCAGAGGGTATTCACACCATAAGTATCTTTAGCCAGCCGCTTGCTCCAAAGTTAGCCTCACACCCCTCTAAAAAACACCCCTAACTTCCCCAAGGTTCAGGGCATATGAGCTCTATCATCGACAGTACTTAAAATAGTACTTATGCAACTCTATTTAAATAATAGATAAGTAATCATATTTTAAAAGAATAAGATCTGATGACATAGTCACTAAATTGGCAACAATGGCCACCACAAGGTACAGATCACAGACTTCTATACTTGAAATGCTACCGTTGTAAGCATTCCAGGGTTGACGTATCAAATAAATGTGTCTAAATAAATGTTGAATACAGTTCCAGAAGGCTGTGGTTTAGATCTAAGAAGCAAACACATAGCACTCTATGCTGTGAAGAAATATATGAATAATTTTTTACGGCTCACATTTTTTCAGTGACTGTATATCATTTTTCACTAACGGTATGTTTTCTGGCCTCAGAAACCAGGGCAGTATTCCATACCGTCGTATACCGTCTCACTTCCCTCACTGGACCAATTAATTAAGACCTTCAATGAACTACACAAAATTTGAAATTTGAAACAAAGTAGAGGCAAAGGAGATTAAAAAGCACAACAAGAGTTTCTCTGAAAGAGAATAAAGTAATTAGGCCTACAGTACATGTGCGAGAAATATAGGCTAACATTAGAAATGATATTGGACTCTTAGATTAAAACAGAAAAATTTGCAGAAATCACAAGAAAACGTAATGATTCCTTTTCCAATGGCGGATACTTGACTTTTGCGTCATTTACCCCAGGTGGAACACGGACACTTCGTCCGAATCCGCGAGAGTATATTCACAGGCACACACGACCAGAGAATTCACAATCTTCCACATATTTTTCATTTGTAGGATTTCTGTCTGCCAAAAAAATCGTATTGGCCCGTTGTTCACCGATGAAAACACGGCCTCGTTCGAGAAAATCACATTTTCTTAGTTTCATTCCATATTATCTTGAGCGAATGTTAACCGGTAGAGACTATGGTCCTCGGAGTATCGCTCTTTCATAGCTGTGTTTCTACACGAAACCACTGTCCTTCAGTCGGTTCCTCGCAGTTCTCCAACACCCGGAAAAATTAATGATGCGTTTCAGTTGAGGAAATTGAAGAATGGGTTTTCCTGAGCCAGGCCCACGAGTACAGCGTCCTTAGCCAGAGCTTAAACATACCACAGTCCATACCCTCGTTGCCGAGCAGAATTCCCAGAGAGACTGCACTCCCTTACCCAACGTCGATCGGTGCGAGCTGGAATTCCATAGCGACGAGATGCAACTGAAATTGAAATATTCCCATTCTCGATAAAAAGCGGTCGTCAATTCGGCATACACATCATTCAATTCAGCGTAGTGCAGTAAGCCCACCCAAGAGGCCTATGTGTGAGGAGAGTCCCCACCCCGTGCCCCTCCTCTCAAGGTCACTAACAGAATAGATCACCCGTTTACTATCGGACTATCCTTCGTGACGCATGGCTTCATAATAAATCGCGATATAGGTCTAAATGAGTTCTGGCTATATCCAAAGAGCTTATTGCTAAGAAGAAATGCACCACAGAACAAAATGGGTTGCTCAAAGTACAATTGAGGAGTTTGGGGGAAAACCAGGCAGTTTCAATTCAGTACTTTTCGAGATAATGAAGAAAAACTTACCGCCAAATAATAAGCATGTACAGAAGAGACAGGTCCAAAATGCATTATAACTGCAATTCTTGGAACTACTTGGTTCTTCGACCAAACGATAGAGCGTATTTTTTTTGTCCTCTGTGCATAAATAACTCAAAAATGAAAAAAAAAAAAATGGAGCTGCCTGGTTTTTCCCCCAAACCCCTCAATTGTTTATAATTAGGGCTGGCGGTTTATGACCCTGAACTTAGAAGATGACTATTTTTTAATTGGTTATTTTATGATACTTTATCAACTGCGATAGATATCTAGCGTCTGAGTGAGATAAAAGTGCTAGCGAGATGAGTCCAGGGTCTAACGCCGAAAGTTGCGTAGCATTTGCTCTTAATAGTTTTATGGAAAACTCCGGAAAAAACCTCAACCAAGTAACTTGTCCCAACCAGGATTTTAACCCGCGCCCACTCGTTTCACGATCAGACGTGCTAACAGTTACTCCCAGCTGTGGACAAGTTGAATGTTACATTCACTATTGACATCATGGGGAAAAGAACATAAACAATAGGCCTACAGTTTAAGAGTACTGTGCCTACAAATACCAATCAGAGCACAGTAAACAATATAAGGCAAAGCGATCCTGTGGACTATGAGCCAATAAGAATCTCGCCTCATTTTATAACCACTTAATCCGACTGTGCTTGTCCATGTCCAACCTAAATGCAATGTTTTTTGGTTGGAAACCGCCACTTCTATTTATAATGCATCATTACAGTTTTTGTTTTGAGTACGTCAGTTAAAGTAGCATATTTAATATTAAATAGTTATTAGAAACGTATACATCGTCAAAATAATGTAATAAAACAAAATATGGGTAAAATATTACGAACACGATAGTGAAGTAAAATTAATATTCCGTTAAAGAAAATAAAAAATCATAATTAAAAATTAATCAAGCATTGGGCTGGACTCAAAAACGATACGGTAACTTTCATTTCGTAGTCAAACGTTATACCACTGAGCTGCCTCACACTTCGATGACGAATCTTTGCGAATGTTCTTTCCACATAAATGCACGATGAACATCGAGAGCACCTGGAAAAGTATTCGTTGTCAAAATTCATATATTTTTAAGTTTCGTGCGTTACGTCCTCATTGAAATTTGAAACAGATAGCAACAGAATAGGATTAGGTTAGTTCTAAAGGCGTTGGAAGGAAAATAGCAAAAGGAGTCATGACTGCATGGCTGCATAATAAGACTGGCAAAGCTCGGATGGGATTAATTCCAGAGTGGAAAAAGCAAGCAAATCCATCCCCCATCACAAGTCGCCGCACCCCACGAGATGATACAAATTAATTCCATTCGAGCTTTACCAATCTTATTAAGTACACAGAAGATGCCTTTCTTGTAAATAATGAAACCTCGTTTATTGCAGGCTTATTTTATTTTCACTTAACTGTACTTGGCATTGGAAAGGGTAGTAATGTACCCCTTACAAAAAGGCTCAATTTTCTTGGGAATTTCTGCTGTGAGTTGCCGTGCAATCTGACTAAGAGATCACTCACTACTGGTCTGTTACCTCGCGCCACAGTTCAGCTGTCGTGTGACACCTGACGCACATGACGTCATTCAAATCCGTTATCAGAGATCGGAAACAATCCTGTATATGTCACCATGTTACTCACTCACCATCTCTTTGCTGCAGGTCTTACACTCTTCTGTAAGAGTTTCGTTTGTTAAACTAACTTCTTTCTTCCACCGTATCCAACACGTTAAACTTACTTTCATCAGGGAGAAAAAAGAATTGAACCAAAATCCAATTAACTTGTCAAGACATAGTTGAACAAACTCAAGGCATTTTATACTTTATTCCCACTTGTATAAGGGTTCTTTCTGACTATTCGCGCACTATGCGAAACTTTTCTGAAAGTTTTAGCATTGATCTTTATTCCAGTATATTGCAGCTATGTTCGTTGCTATAAAGAAGCACTCATTCGCTGCTATACAAGCAGCAATCATAAGGCACACATTTTGTGCTTGTTTAATGTTCTCTTTCCCGGTTTATAAGTACCAGTCTCCTGCCAGAACGCTTTTTATTTTCTACAGTTGCTATTCCTTTAGTTTATTAACCACAGAGCGCACTGTTAATAGGCTCAGATTAAGAACTGCTCCAATTTTATGTGGGCTGTCATCTTTTAAATGTGAAACAATAAACTGATCCTAAGGATATTGAAAGTTATTTAGTTTCAGTGTCATGCTTTTACTACTACATCACTTGTTCAAATACAGAGTTGCTGCTAAGAGTATTACATCAAGAGTAGATGTTATCGCTTCAAAAGCTCCCACGACTCCCATTGGTTGATATATTGTCATTACATTATGGAGTGGTGTTATTTTACTCGCCATATGATATTGTTGTTCTCAATAATAGAAAAGTAATCGAATTTAACTCGATAGTGGTAGATGTATGTTGGTGCCTGTGAGATCACGAGCAGTAACGTTTAATAAATATAGGGAGGAAGAGGTATAAGTGCATTAATTTTAAGAACAGAATCTTTAGTTTATAAGCACAGACGAGAATTTCATGCACTATAAAATTCCAAAATATGCATGCGTTCATGCACTATCAAACTATGCAACATGCACGAACAAGCGGTAAATACATTAAAATGTGCACTTTCATTTTTGTTCCAAATTTCTTATTTACCTTCACTTTTTTTTGCATAGTTAAGAACTAACATCATTTTTAAAATGGTTTCTATGAAGTTTCTGCGCTTGTCAGTCAATATGTTTTTGTAGGCAGAGAATGACCTATCTATATCGCAAGACGTTATGGGTGCAAACTTGAATAAACCTTTTTCTGTTATTTAGTTCTTTCTTTCTTTTCCTTCTTCACTCCTGATTCCTGAAGCTAATATAGACCTAAGGGGCATAAAAATCGAGAAACTGAGGTGTCCACTCAAAATCATTAAAACTTGAATTTAAACTGAATATAATGTAACTATATTATATGCATGATTAAGCTAAAAATTGCTTAAATATCCATTATGAATGATTTTATCCCCAAAAAGGCCAAAACACGGAAAAAGGCACGGAAAAAGTACACATATTTGAAACCGGAAAGTAATGAAATGGATAAGTACTAAGTTTGAGCTAGTGCTGATTATGATTAGGTTTTCTCCGGAGCGGTTGTTTGCGCGCTTTCAATCGGAGACCTCCTGTTACCTCCGATTGATCCAGCGCAGGTTGTATATGTGCTGTAGCGCAGACATACATTTTCCGCTGAGCATTCCTTTAATCGGATCAGGTAGTGATTCGAGTCCGCTGTCGTCCGCGTATCTTTTAAAATAAGTTCTAATTTGTTGTTGTTTCATTTCTCTTTTATGTTAATCTCCCTCTCTTTCTTCGGCTCTCTTTTTTGTGTTGCTTAAAGTGCTACGTTAGCTGACAGATTTTTTTCCTAGTTTTGAAATTCATAGTATATGTGGAAAGCCGTATTAGTTTTATGTCATTGATCAAATTAATAACATTCAATCTAAGTGCAAAATTAACGCAGAAGTAAAGCTTTTCAGTAGCTAATGTAAACATTTATACTTTAATTCTCCTAGAAACTCTCGTTTAATCGCAAACAGGGTTTGTCAATTATTATTCTAATTGGTTTAGTTAACGTAAAATATATTAAGGGAGCTTCAGAATGAAACAAAAGAAACGTGGGCTATCAATGGGATAAATTTACTGCCCAACATAATTTATTCAGATTCTTCACCGGACAGGATTGTGATTATTGTGTTAAAGGGTGTCAGTATTTGAACTGCCTCTTCTAAAACGCGCCGCGCCACTCTTGCTCTGTAATACAAATATAAGTGGATATCAACTTAAGGATAATTGTAATTATATTATTACCAGATGTTTCTTTAGTTGCATTCAGAAATATTTTAATCCAAACAGTAAAATATAACTCAAGTTGTCTAAACAGTAAAATATAACTCAAATCGTCTTGTAAATATTTCATTTGTTTTTTATTGCCTCGAAAGTTACGTTTTAGAGAAATTTCAAGACTTTTTCATAGACTGTGAGTCTTTGGGAACAATAGCACTAAAACAATTTAAAAAGAAATCGTATCAAATGTTTTGCGTAATTGTTTTCATCAAGTTCGCGATTGTGCGATAGCTTCAAATGATCTAATAAATTCGAAGTTCCATCACCCTTAGAGTAAATTCGCTCACAAAGTTTACAGTGTGCGACTTTATTATTACCTTCAACTAAATTAAAGAATTTCCATGCGACGGATATCCGATTTTGTGCCATTTTATTCCACTCAAACTACCGTCAGTCCGTACGCGCCGGTCGTCCTTGAGCTAACTGTCGCTTCGATCCCAACCCCCGCATCCCTCCGTGTGTCCCCTGTTCCACCTACGGTAGTATTGGAGATCACCGGTGGAGAGCTTTATTCGTAATCTCCGATTCCTCCGCGGTTGTAGTCTCTCCGATGAGCAGCACTGGTTTGAGCTATGTCCTATGTTCCTATAAAACATGCATTTGAATGGAATTTTCCCATGGAAAAGTCAAGTCATTTCAGTATTTAATTAAGGGTTTAGTCGAAAAAAATGTGTCTGAAGCTTGAATCACATTTATGGTAAATTATTGGGTATTGAGACGTACGAGTGGTGAGATATCAACGCGAAAAACAAGCCGAAAGATATTACTTCGTAATGTCTTTGAAAGACGCTTCATTTGTGTAATAACTTACACAGGTAACTGATTAAAAACTCATTTATAGTATGACGCAACCATGAGGGAAATCTGGCATCGCTACAATTAGGGGCTGCTCGGCAAGTGTACACTGTTTATCTGCGTTCTTGCGTTGTACTTCAGCAGTAGCAAGTCTTATACCAGTCTATTCGTAGAATTCTAAAGATGAAGTCAATTAAGGAAAATGCGAAAATTAACTAATCGTAGGGAATCAAGCTTTGCGCTGTTGCAACGTATCAGCTGTACTTCCAATCTCCCAATAGAAATTCGATATTTTCCATAACTATTACAGACAGAGGAACGGTTATTCGAACTTATCTACTAGTTTTTATCGGTATCTATTACTAGTTCAAATTAATGCTGTTATACACCTTCCACTCTGTATATCTGAAAATAAACAGCAATGCAGAAGGCTGTAACTTTGTGCAAATGCGTCCAATATAATCAAACTGCGAAAATTACATTCTTATAATTTTAAAAGTATACGGCCATACACAAATTTCAATTTAATTTAATACACCACTCCATGTTGGTATAATTTTATTGATACAGCGGTTTGTTCTACATACTGATTATTATTATTTTTTATTTATACATATAAAATATTATGTATGGAAAACCTAATAATAATAATAATAATAATAATAATAATAATAATAATAATAATCACAATAGCAATAATAATAATGATACCATTATAACTACTACTATTATGATTACGATTATTACTATTATTACTATTATTATTATTATTATTATTATTACTACTACTACTACTATTATTATTATTATTATTATTATTATTATTATTATTAATACTGTTGTCCTTAGGAATAAAGCATTTGAACATGTCAATCAGGAAGAATTTTTAATCCTGAATTCAAATATAATGTTACATTTTTTTCCATCAAGCAATGTTTTGAAGACGCAGGTGTTGAATTTTTTTTTTTTTTAATCTTGATATTCATATAATACTAGGTATCAAAGAAGGCAATACACAAACGTTCTTTCTCATCTATGAAATACGAGATCATTTTCTGTAATATTAGATCTGTGATATGTCTCTCTTGTCGGCCTTGGCAGCGCAGTTGGTATAGCGCTGGCCTTGTGCACTTGAGGCTGCGGGTTCGATTCCGGCCCAGGTCGATGGTAATTAAGTATGCTTAAATGTGACAGGCTCAAGTCAGTAGATTTACTGGCATGTAAAAGAACTTCTGCGGGACAAAATTCCGGCACACCGGCGACGCTGATATAATCTCGGCAGTTGCGAGCGTCGTTAAATAAACCATAATTTAAATTTTAAAAAATACGTCTCTCTTGATGGTCAAACAGCAACTAGTCAGAATACTGAGACGCATTCACATAGATTCTTCCTTTTGAATCACTGAAATCTCTTGGTGAAAGCATTCTGCATCCTTATCAATGATTACCTCGACATTTTTTTTAGGAAGAAGTCTACCTGCGAGTCAAAGAAATGAATTTTCAACTATACATTAACCCCATATCTTTAAAGGATTTCAGAAGATCGCTCGCAACATCACTACAATTTTCTCCCATTCGCTTTTAAAAAAATATTTTAATTGTTAACAGTTTTTTAAGAATTGCCGTCCTGATTTTTCTGCTTAATGCAAATGTTAACTTATCATCGTGCACAGATTCTTCTATTTTTGGACAAGTATATCCCTACTTCAATTTTTGCATTACTGATTTTGGAAAATGGATGTTTCAAATACAGAATCCAGAGTCAATCTTGTCCATTGCTCTGATATTTTTAAGAACACTAAGTTGATGTGTAATTGAGGTAAATATATCTTTCTAGGATAGACTAATGGGGCATTTAACACATTTTCCTGTTCAGGACCGAGTGATTCATTGTTTTAGCCATTTTTTTCTAGTGCAATGATTATTTCTTTCTCTACCATCACATTCACACAGAAAACAACAGTACTTTGTATAACCAAGTTGGAGTCCAAATAAGAGTACAGTACCCTTAAAATTACCACACAAAATTCGTCCATATTTGTTATATTGAAAATTTTCTAATAATTATTTTATATTTCCATATGTCTCTTTCTTGTTAACAGCATGGCACATAGTTACTGATGGGAATTTATCATCACTACGCAGAAGCACAGCTTTCAAACTAAATTCACAGGAATCAATTAACAATGTCACTCAGTCGACTGATGATAATTACCAAGGGTCTAAATAGCAGAACAAGTTTAATTACATAATTCTAGAACATTTTCTTCTCAGAAATATTCTTATAATATTAAGAGTGGAATTTACGAAAATAACATATTTTTGTATCCTTCTTTTAACTGAAAACTTAGAACATCAGACTGGTTTTTTCAGTAAATTTAAATCTAATCCAACATTGTTATGATATTCTTTAATTAGTAAATAACGCTCAAAAGAAGAGCTTGTTTCAAATATTAGTGGATTAACACACAAAGAATATGTTGCCTATTCTACATGAATTTCTTTAGAAACTCAAATATCACAGCATGATGTCACATGTTCTAGGGGTCTTTGTGTGGGTAATTCTACACTGTGTAGAGTTGCACATATTACATACAGTAAATGAGGATAAATCAGTGTATGTTTCGCTTTAGATGTAATTCTTTTAATGGTTTTTGAGCAGAAATAGCACTCAGAAGAGCGATTTTACGGTTTCCTCCGTACCAACGGAATAGTAATTAGGGTAATTTCAGGTAAGATGGCCACAGTTTTCTAAATCACATAGAATAGGATAACCGTTTGGTAAAGAAATACGAAACAAATCATGTACGTTCCTTCAAGGTTATATTTCACCACTACAGTCCTTAGGGGCATAGAATTCACTGATGTAATAAAAAACAAGTTTGAAATATAATAAGTCGTTGGCCATCTCTCCCAACATATGTGGGTGAGATGGCCATAGAATATAGGGATAGATGACCACCATTATTTTTAAGTAAATCTAGGCTATAACAATGTTTTGTAAAACAATGAGGTTTTATGCAATGGGCACACAAATATAGTGTCTACGTGCATAATTATGATTGTTTGGAATTTTTTAACAACTCGATTTTTTATTATTTTCCTCTTTTAGTGAATTTTCCTTAAAACAACACAGAAATAAACTGAAACGCTTATGAACATGTTATAATAATAATCCGAAGCACGACAGCCCATGAAGGGCCATGATCGACCAGCCGGCTGCTTACCTCATGTTCACATGCCCAAACAGAGGTAGACGATAATCCAGATTGGAGGTATCGTATGGTTAGCACCATGATAGCAGGCTTTCGTAATCGGATTTCGCTACCTATCGTAGCTCCCCAAGTGCATCACGATGTTGGGTGGGCACTGGTCCATACATTGGCCAGAATTTCATGAGAAAATTTCTTCCTCCAAGAAGACTCGAACCAGCGAATTCCGTAACGCGAGTCCTAGGCAGATCCCTTAGACCACGACGCCACGGCGCAGGACCTTAAGAACATGTTAATGAAACAAAATCCTAAAAGGTCAAAGTAACAGTAGCCTATCTTTTCCAGTAGATTTCCGGAATAGGAAGTGTTGTTTCAGCCAATCAGAGAATATTGCCAAGTTCTTCAGCAAAACTGTAAGCGAGATTATAGACATCGTTCTTTGTAAGGGGAAAACCATGTCCTTGCATTTTTAATATGGCGGACAAACCTACTTCCATTGTAATTGCCCGTCACTTTGTCCCATTGAACCCTTAGCAGAATTTCTTGTTTTATCTGTTCTTTCCAGAGCTTTTCTTGGAATATTAAATATAATGAAGGCTTGACGTACAGAAGCACCATATTTAACGGCTTCAAAAGCACGGTTTAAGTCATCTTCATTCCAAAGACGCGGTTGCTGCCGGGCTTTGCTTTATATTTTGTCGGCATCTAGAAATAACGATACTTTTAACATAATAATACTCCTCAATTGTAGGTCACCTATCCTGGAAAAATGCTGGCCATCTCTCCCTTTCTTAGGGAGACAGCAGTGAAGAGAACAAATACAGTTAAAATAGAATGTTTAAAGATGCCTTACCTCTTTAATAATGTTTCCGGCAAATTTCCTCACAAAATGCAGTATTTTTCTATTGTTATATCAGGAGATGTAAAATTATTGCTCGCTCTGAAAAGCACGAACGACTACAAAACGCGGAAATAATAACCTTACGTTTTTGCAGGTGCAAAAATCACTTTGTTTAATTATTAACATTTGGTGGCAAACCAATGTTCACTCGAAACGGATGATTAGAATAAAAATGAGAGCGGTCGGCCGTCTCACTCTCATGGCTATCTCCCCCGGAATTACCCTATCAAGTGGCGCGAATCATTTTTCCATACAATGAGAAATCTTGCACATGATAGGCTACACAGCAAATGTATGGGACTCATGTCCTAACATTGTCCTAAACTCTATAGCAGTTGAGTTCAACCATAACTCATATATGTTAGTGGTATTTGAGCTATGACCACCCCCACCTCCTTGACTTGAGGGGAAAGGAATTGCCAGTTTTCCGTCCCTTAATATGGTATTAACATTAGTTCATTTGTAGTGACGGGGGTCTTGTGAGTCAACGTAATTTTCAATGGTTTATCCAAAGACGTCCAGATATTTATTTCACGGATCATGGGAATTGAAATAGTTTTATGTCAAAAAGAACAAGCAAGTAAAGTGTCTAATTTGTTCTAAATATGCAGTGAGGCTCCACATAATCTACAAATGGAACTACTTGAGTTACAGAATTCTCCTACAATTAAATATTCTAACAAATAAGGCTGGAAACTAATTAAATGACGTCCTGTGATAGATTTCTACGGTTGCGTGTTTTTGCATTAAATGTAATGATAATGACAATATTTGGATCTACAAGGTGTGTCAAAAGTCGCTTTCCCCAATATTCGTTCTTACGTTTTTCATACTTGTACACACACACAGATGTCATAACTTGGACAAGCTAATAGCTGGTGTAATATTAGGTCGGTTGGCAACCATGTTCATGCGTCAACTGTTTTTCCGATGTCATGTCTTGAAAACGGCTCTCGTTCTGCCGATATGCACTTGATATCACCCTAGATCATATATACTCAGATAGGTCGGTCTTATAGGCCTACAGTCTTACTAATAAACCGTGTATAGTTTTTATACTAGACTTACGCAGAGTTGAGACAGAAAACTTTACTAATAAGCCATGCAGAAGCGATGGACCTATAAACAGCCAGTAACTATACAATGGGAATTGCTTTGCAGTAGTTATATATCGAAACCCCTTGTTTAAGCGTTGTATATAAAGAAAAAACGGCCGCCCCTCTAACAGCTGTTCGTATCGACTGTCATTTTATGATGATGGTTGCCTAGTAACCAAAGAAGAACAAACCAAAGAGCACAGAATAATTAGAATAATATTACTGTAGCTTGTACTCTTTGACCAAAATATAGTATGGTAATCGATTAGAGCCAGTTGTACTATCGATACTTAACACGACACACTAGAGCGCTCTACCGGATGCAATAGAGAACCTCAGATATTCTATTATCTTTAGTAACGAAGTAATGACGAAACTATGAAGTAGTTGTGTAACAGTTATACTGTTATACACGACGTATGTAGTGATTATTAGTAAGGAATTTACACACGACTTACAAACGAGCTATTCGTTGTATAACTATAAGACAGTTAAACGTCTGTATATAGAGTTTTTATTAGTAAGACCGTTTGAGGTTAACAACTATTGTCAGGTTTACTACGCTGCCATCTAGTTGTTACATAAGGACTCACGTCATAATTCCCATTTGAATTGCATTGGCGACTGTACTGCCATCTCGTGTTCGTTTACGGCTAACGGGTGGCGATCCTGGCGGTTGTTCTCTCCAAAGTGCTGCCGATTTTAACATAGCGATGAGTTATCTGTTACATATATGATCTAGGATATCACGACAAGATGAAGCACGACCTAATTTTCGTGTAAGATTTAGGGACTTCTTGAACCAGCAGTTCCATGAATGGATTGGCCGTCTTGGCAAAGAAGAATGGCCACCCAGATCAGATCATGCGACTTGACGCCATGTGATTTTTCGCTATGGGTATCCTGAAAAATTGTTTTTGCTAAAAAAAAAAAAAACGCAGGATCTGAATCAGTTGCGACAGATGATCGAACAAATATTCGTGATAATCGTGAGTTATGTTCTGCCATATGTAAATCAGTGTCTAAAAGTTGTGAATTGTGTAGGCCTATCGAGAAACGGGTCCTCGATTTTGAACAAACTGTAAAGGAAAGTGTAGTCAAATGTAAATTGAATGTAATTAAATGTAAGGAAGAGTTTGGGGAAAAGCAACTTTTAACCCACCCTGTATTTACATATAGGCCTATTTATACCTTTTCTAAAATGAATTATATTAAAAGCCGGTATCGAAATAGGATAAGTGACGATCACTTCGAATATCTTCTAAGACGTTGTAAGTCATCATTTGTGCCTAATAAGACAAAATTGTTAAAAATAAAATTTGTCAGAAAAATGACTAAGGGAAATGTTAAGTACAAATGGCGCGAAATCTACAATGTTCAGCGTTCATATTGAGATAATTGCATTAAATTTCGTTAAAGAATATCATATCAACACTGAAACTCAGTAGAGATTGTCCATATTTGTAAACACACAGTAGGTCACCACGATCACAACAGAACCTCGCAGCTGGTTCAAGTCGCGCTCTGACAGCGCTTGGGTGAGGTTGTGTGGTGAAGCTCTGCTGTGTGCGTCCAGTTTGACACAGTACATAGAGTATAGTGCTTCGAATATGAGTTCTAAGATTAATAGAGTGAATACCATGAAAATAATATTCAACAAGGAACAACAACGACCAACAGTAATAGAAATTCACCAGTGGATTGCAGAATATTTACAGGTACGAGAATTGGACTTACAAGCTATTCAACTAGTTAGTGAACAGAATGCGGTTTACTTGAAATTTACCAGTAGCAGTGGGTATAAAAATTATTTGCGGAAACATGAAGGGTCAACAAATATAAAATTGCAAAATGGTGAAATTGTGGCAGTTACAATAACATCAGGAGATGACGACATGACTACAGTTAGGGTGTTTAACATTCCACCGGAAGTGCCAAACGACAGGATTACCAATATATTAATGAACTATGGTAAAGTACAATCAATTGTTAATGAAAAATGGACACACAACTATCGATTCGCGGTTGATACTGGCATACGTATTGTACATATATCAGTCGAAAAGCCTATTCCATCTTCCTTAATAATTGCTAACTATGAAGCGTATGTTACATATGTCGGGCAAGAAGAAACTTGTTATCAATGTGGCAGTGTTTCGCATGTTCGCTCTCATTGCCCACAACGTATCTTCCGTCAGCCTGTTACTGTAGTTCCAAGACAAAAGTTTACCTTTAGTGATATACTACAATCGCGAAGGTCAACAGATGAGATATTTGGCAATCATATCGAAAATGAACCACACGGACAGACAAATGCCCCATTGCTCCACTGTAAACAAGACCAATGACCTCGAGACGTTAGTATCTCAACAGGAACGACTATCCGACAGCCATAGAGATATAGCAGCTGATTGTACCGAGGTAGCTGACAAGATTGACATACATCGGAATACTCAACCAAACATACATGACGAAGTTACCAATATACAGAACGAATCGGAAACCGATTCGGTTGACGAAAACGACATCGTATTAGTTACTGAGAACAGTTCGATTGGAAATGAAGACGAGACTCCCGACAATAAACGTCGTAAGAAAGAGCATTCGGAGCAAACTTCCAAGCAAACCAAAAGTAGTTCACAAGAAACTAGAGATAGACTTAATGTGATTTCACCTCATGGGATAAGTGAAATTCACAACCCACAACCAATGATTTAAGATACAGGAGCTGCTCCAAGTGAAGATGAGGGGAGGATCCCTTCTTCTCAATCGGATTGCATTCAAGATCCTCGACCACAAACACTGACAGCGACCAATAACACCATGTGGAGCGATGAAATGGAAGTTGTGAATCTTAACCAGGGAAATAGGAAGTAATGATCATGGACACGTGGACAAAGCTCCTGCCAAATCTACAAAAACATATACTAGTATTAGAAAGCATCCATATAAATCAGACGAAGGCAAATCCTTTCTTCCTACTTTTAAAAAAATCATAAGTAACTAATGCATAAGTATTTCTATAATATATGTACAGTTGTCAAAAAAAAAAGTGGCCGCACTCGTGAACAGCGAATATTTTCAAAGTCCACTTCGGGTTGCGGCGATGTTACACGATGAATGTACAGTAGCTTGTACAAGCAGTTCCGGAACTATGAAAGTGTTCCATATCTGCACCTTGTAGACCAGCGGTAGAGTGCTTGTTTAATGATTCAAAGGTTGTGGGTTCGGGCCTTCTTCAAGTTTTCATTTTATTTTTTAATCGTTCTTTAGCGATGTAAATGATATTCAAATTATCATTTATATCCAGTTATCGTTCTTTATGGATATCACGTTATTTATATTTTGTTATCGTTCTTTAGAGATATGAATAAAATTCAAGTCATCATTTGTATTCTGTTATCGTTTTATAACGATATGAATAATAATTATTATTATTGTAGCTCAAATGGGGGTTAGCCCTATTTTACATATGTATGTTAAGGCTATAGTTTTATACACAAAAAAGATAAGCATATAGAGAAATGGAAAAGAAAATTAAATTAGCTTACGCGATGTAAACAAAACATAAACAATCCGTAAATTAGGCATTGCGATTGCAAAACAAATATCAGTTATCAATTTGAAACATACAAAAACATTAACAACACACATACGTAACACTTCTATAACACAAATATGCAGCTTTCCGTACCATACATCATAAATTAATACACAATAGTCACACAAACACAATCAAACTATAATTACGACATTGCGACGACATCAAGCATCCAATAACTGACTCACATACATAACAAATCAAGCATCCGTTGCAACACATACACTTCAACATAGTAACCACACTTTTAAAAGTTACAAATTTGGCTCCAAGAAGAATAAATAGGACACTGTTACTAATTACTATTCTTCTACAATTTCTTAAATACATCTGTAATAAATCTGTGAAATTCCGATATGAATAATATTCACGTTTTTTTATATTGTTATCGTTCTTTAGGGATATAAATAATATTCAAGTTATCATTTATATTCTGTTTTCCTTCATTAGCATTATAAAATAATATTCAAGTTATTTATATTGTTATTGTTCTTTCGCAATATAAATAATCTGTATTTTATGTAAGTAATTATTATAACACAAATAACCATCTTTCTTTGTAAAATTGGTTATTTTATTTAGATAATTAAATACGTATTATATAATATCTTATATTAATTAAACAAACCGATATTTATCATTTATATTCTGTTACCGTTCTTTAGTGATACTGTATAAATAATATTCAAGTTATAATTTATATTGAGTTATCGTTCTTTAGCGATATAAACAACATAAATTTAATATTGGGTTTGGAAAAATCCAGTTGCATAATACTGGTATTAGTTTTTCTTTTTGTATTATTATATTATACTATCTTGAACCACAATAAAATGAAAAGGAGTAACGAGGAATTGAACCTGAGACGTTGACATCTAAATTCCGACGTTCGTCCGCTGAGCTACGAGGGCAAAAGTGTGGAAACATTTTCGGAAAAATTGACCCAATCACACTCTAAGATTTTCTGATGATTCGTAGAAGCTAGCCCAGGATGCGGGGGGCAAAGGCTAATTGAGATTTCCCGGTCTCTGATCGGGTCAAACATCCTGATAGAATTAATATTTAACCCTTGCCCTGACTTTCGGTGAAGTCCGGAGGGCCCAATTAGTCAAATTCACTCTCCTCATCTCCACGCTTGGGCCCCCTGGAATTTAATAAGATGCGAATGAGATAGTGGTGTGCGGAAAGCAACGGGATGTTACCGCATTTAGGCCTATCCTTCCCAAGAAAAACTGCAAACATGAACAAAGGAAGCTTTTAATAGAAGAAGAAGGATCTTCTGCGGACTTCTGGAAAAAGAACTAAGGAAGAGACTAGTGAAGTGCTTTGTGTGGAGTGTGGCATTGTATGTGGAAGGAACATGAACATTACGACGAAATGAAGAGAAACGAATTGAAGCATTTGAAATGTGGATGTGGAGAAGAACGGTGCGTGTGAAGTGGACAGACAGAATAAGAAATAAAATTGTGTTTGAAAAAGTGAGTGAAGAAAGAATGATGCTGAAACTGATTAGAAAGAGAAAAAGGAATTGGTTGGGTCTCTGTTTGAAAAGAATAATAGACGACATTAGGATATGTGGATCATATGCGGAGACTAAGAGGAAGGCAGAAAATAGGAAAGATTGGAGATTGCTGGGTTTGCAATGAAAGACCTGCCCATGGACAGAACACTTATGTATGTATGTATGTTCAGAATGCCTGGAATATCGTGTCTAAGAACAGTCGCTATTTGCAAAGACTAGTCAATTCCATGCCCACTCGACGGCAAGATGATCGAGATAAGAGGAAGATATACTAAATATTGAATTGTGACTTTTTGTTTTGTTTTTTGAACGCTTAATTGTTTGAATGTTTTTAAGGCCGACGCCAGTAAATTTGTTTTGTTTATGCCACGAAAGATATTTTTATTGAGAATAAAATCTTTTTTCTTTCCATTTGCAGCCACAATATCATAATGATAAAGTCATGGCATAATATATTAATGAACCTGATGTTAATTACTAAAATAATCGTAAAAGGGAAAGGAGCCATTATGTATAGTTTGTCTCTCTCAAAAACAGAACAAAAAGACCATAAGAAGCACGAGGTTGTAGTCGAACTCAGGACCTCAGGAATAAGAGGCCTGAACGCTACCATTACGCTATCGAATAACACGCAGAATACTTCAATTATAACTGTAGATATCAGGCAACGTGATCCAACAACATGTAACATCGCCTGTCTCCGAATTGTAGCGAAGATACACGAAGGGAACTTTGTTTCAGGAGAGCGGCCACTTTTTCTTTTGACAGCTGTACATGGCGCATATCGTATGCTATAATATTTGGATGCTCTTTATGACACTCACGTATGATAATAGCAACCTCAAATTGCGGTGATGTTTCTTCGCCAACAGAAATCCATATTTTTAATAATATTCTGAAAGCACACGATATCGCCATACTCTTTATGCAAGATATACATAATTCAGATTTCACATGTATCTATAATTATAATACTTATGTATATATCGAACCTACCCGTCAGGAATAGCTACTTTAACCAAACCTGGCATATAATAAACGCAAAGAAAACAATGTTTCCTCTTCAATTGCATGACTATAGCTATCCCCTTGCAAATGTTAGTGCCTTATTTGGAAATAATAAGTGTAATGGAAGCTATATTTCTTTGCCAGCTGTTCTATACCGGCACTCATAGGAAATTTCTTCCTCATCCATATAATATTGTTAACCTCGGTAGCCATATTACCATTGCAATAACAATAGTAATCTTCCTCTGCCATTATTTTTCTATTAATAACATCGTCAGTACCAATCTACTTATGAATTACCCCTATCCTATCATTTTAGTTCGAAAAATTGCTTCCATTAACATATGTGGATCATATTTACCAGTGAAGAAGGACATGTTCCGTCACTTCTTATACACTCATGACATAGAAATAGCCCTCATACAAGAAGTAGTTGACGAAGATGTAATCCAAATTAATGGATATAATACCTACAGCAATATTGGCATCAATAAACGAGGCACAGCAATAATGGTAAAAGAGGGTATAGAAATGAAAAATATAGAAAAACTCCCTTGTGGTAGAGCCATCCTAGGAGAGTATCAAGGGACTCATTTTCTTTCTATTTATGCTCCATCTGGTACTCACAAGAGAAAATTGCGTGAAGAGTTCTTAACAATAGACATTACGTATTTACTCTCGAAACTACACAATAAATATATTATAGGAGGCGATTTCAATTGTGTACTTGATTCAATCGATTGTACCGGTAGTACACCTAAATCACCGGCCCTAAATTACATTATCAACAACTTTCATATGACCGACCACAGTGGGGTATTTGCATCAAAAAGTTGGCCAAAAGTATTAATTATCATAATAAAATTATTATTGTGTTCCAATCGCATTTAATTGGGATAATATATTAAATTAGGATGCAATGAGGAGATTATGGCACTCGGAGAGAAATACAAAATGTGTTTTATGCTATTTATTGATTTATCCAAGTTCTTTATTTATTATTTTAAATCGCAGCATCTTCAAGGTTTTCGACTAATATGACTACCTATACACATAATTACAATTACAAAAAGATAATCAGTAGTTTCATTAGAGTAGGTATACATTAGTAGTGAAAATAAACTATTATTGCATCATGTATAAACTTACATTATATGAAAGCCAAAAATCAAAACGAAATTGTTACATTTTAATGATACATATCTCATAATGATTAGGCTATGTAATGTTTGCAATTTTTACACTTAGTCAATCAATTAATATAGGCCTAATGGTCTAAAACATATATTCTTCATACAGCAGGTACAGGTAAATTTATATCTCTATAACAAAGATTATAGTTTATTTACGTAAATCTTATTTCGTTATACAGAAGGCAACAACTCAACTGAAATAAAATTTAATTTCTTCTGATTAAAGACATAAATATATAATAGTATACGAGTACTTTGAAAATAAGTTAACACTAATTATATAATATATGTAATTATGGAAGTATATAAGATATTGATCTAAAAATATGTAGATGTTTTCCATGTCATGAATATATAAGTTTATTACTAATTTTTGTTTACCTAAACATTTAGCTCACTTTCAGTTTGTTAGATACTCCATTAATGAGATTATTCCCAAGATTCCTCATCAGAAGACTCTTCAGCTTCACTTGCAGATTCATCGTCTTCATTTCGATCAGCAGAAATCGTAAATAAAGACGGTAGTAGCATTTCTGTGGTTTCCTTTAAAAATGGTTTCGTTCTCTTCCTCGGGGTTGGTCTCATGCTTGTGAGCAGAGGATCCGAGCTAAGCAGCAGCCTGTTTATGATATCTAGATTACATGACTCTCTAGAAAACTTCCTGGCATAATTTTGGCGATAGGAACGGAAGTGCTTATTCCTTGTTTCAGCTACTTCCTCTGACAGTTGTCCAATCGGTAAAAGGGCATTTTCAATTACAGTTGAGCCATGAATTAAAATCTTATGCATTGTGGGGGTCATTGGATGCCATGAATACAGCTGAACATATAGTTTTGCTGTATCCATGGTGTAAGCAGCGAATTTTAGAGTATCAACTTTATGTCCACTTGATATAACTTCTAAAATGACTCTGAATCGATAGATCAGTTCAACATTCATACCTGTTATTTCAGCGGACAAAGCAGGATCCATAAAAAGTCTTCGGCTGGTATTTCCATCATTGCTGTTTCCAAACCCAGGTTTAGGAACATCTACAATAATGCCCATTCTATTCTTAAATTGATTTTGAATGTCCATCTTCCTCTGTTTATAAATCTCTTTGTCATTTTTTGTTCTCAGTTGCCATTTTTTGAGGGGTAACTTATAAGACGAGTGCAGTAGAATCTCAAATAATCGGATTCTTGCATGCAAGATGGATAATCCAAATTTGAATGTGCTTTGATCAGCTTCCCTTCTATTTGATAAACTGTTAAATTCTTTTAATGTGGCTCCGCAGATATAACATTTCATAGTAGATGTAGTATTAGTGGCCGCATTGCATATTTTGGCATCGATCATAGTTAGTATCAGTGTGTGTTTTATAACCAAGTTTCTTCCATTTATTTCAATTTTCGTTTCATTTAAAGTTACTATTTTTGATTCCAAGTAACCGATTTCTTCTCTAGTTAAGTCAGCTGACTCTTTCACAAATCTAATCTTAATGGGTCAACAATATCGAGGAGAAGAAGGTGTAGGATTTTTCCATATTACCTTCTTTATATCTGTACCGCAAACTAACTGTAAAGGTACTAGTGAGCTTTGAAATATATTGGCATCTGAATCTATATCAGTTTCAAATTTCTGTTTAAATTGAGTCTGTTGAGATCCGTCGCAGCCCCATTTGGTTATTAATTCTAATGTATTGCACTCATCTTCACTCAAAGTTTGCACTTCTTGCAAATATAACAATAATCGAGCAACAGTGTGGTTTAACAAGTCTTGCAGATTTATTTCTGCGCAAGTAGCTGTCACTTGATAAGATTCAGGTACAGGGTAAGTCTTTCTTAGTTTTCTGCAACACGGAGTAACATGGGTAAAGCTTTTTGTCGCTGGCTCTTACGATCTCGTACTGTCTTCTTGATAAACCTATAAAGAAGTATATAAAATAAATATTTTTCATTTGTTTGTGTACATCTGAAGTCTGATTAATGTAATACGTACCAAGTCAGCGATGTATGAAATGGAGGGGGAAAGGAACTGGTCATCCTACCCTATGCCTCTTTGTTGGTATCACCTGTGAGGTTCAGACCTGTGTTTGGACAGTTGACTTAACAACAACAACAACAACAACAACAACAATGGAAATAGAACAGAAAATTAAGGAACAATAAGACATAAATAGCAGGTGATAAAGTAAATTACCTGCTTCCACAAACATAGAAAGAGCTTGTAGAGATGACAACTGCCCTCTTTTTTCTTGTAGACTGCTGGAGTACGCCTTCCTGTATTTTGTCGCTCGCTTAGGAGATTTAGTAATTTCCTTAAGAACTTTTGATGCGTCTGGTTTTCCACAAGCTCGCAGCTTCATCTGGGTGGCAAAAGTCAATTCCTCGGTATCTACTGTTTCTCTAAGTCCTTGAGTCTTCCTTCTTTTACTTCTTTCACTAGAGTCGCCGAAAGATTTTTGTGGCCGTCCGAATACAGTCGTAGCCGTTGTCATTGCTTTGGGTAACTCCAAGGTTCCTTGAAGCCAGATTTCATTATTTTTCCTAAATAAATTATCTTTTCTATTTGCACTCAACCATCTCCTTTTTAACTCTGCCTTTGTATACGAAAATGTATGTTTAAAAGCCTTAATTTGTTCCTCTGAGTAATTCTTTTGCATCAGCAAATATTTTTCGAGATATTCTAATTTTTCGTTGATATCACATTCTTTTTGCTCTTGCATGATATCATATAATTGTTTCCTTGACAAAATTTTGATTTGAGATGGCCCTAGTAAAAGAAAAAATATATATATTTGTAACAGAGTAAAAAATTGAAAATTAGTATTTGTTACAAAAATGTATGAAAATAAGCAATTCGCACGAGATCGCAGCCAATTTCTTTTCTATTACACACCCAAAGATCTAGTCTTTGTAATAACATAGGAAATAACATCGGGACTCACCCTGAAGTACACTAAATCATTAAACAAAAACTTGGGTTCGTAAAAAAAATACTGAAAATATAGATGGTTTTCTAACCGCAATAACTTTGTAAATATATTTTATATAAACACAAAAAGCCCTCAAAAGTGAAGTACATACCTTGCTGAGAAGGATCCATCCTGTAACAGGCCACACTGTTTCTTTAAAACGTAGAAAAACAATAATGAACTTGTCAACTTGCTCAGAGCGTCAATAAGATACACGTATACTGTCACAAAGACTCAACTTTCGACTGAGCTGACGACCACATGATGAAGCAGATGAAACACAAACTGTTATCTTATCGCTCCCCCACTATTTCTTTCTGTCAGGGAGCAAGAATTTCAGGGGTAGGACAATATTGAAATATCGACTTTTGGCCAGCTTTTTGATGCAAATACCCCACTGTGCGACGCCTGGAGAGTGACGCATAAAACTGCGGGATTTACATATCACACTACAAAGTCGGCTTCATGTATCGACAGAATATATGTCTCCACAGATTTAAAAAATAGTATAAGTAGCTCCGAAATTGTTCCCGCCCCTTTTACAGATCATAACACTTTGATTGAGTTGATTAAAATCCCTATTTCCTTCATCACGCGCGGACGAACACTTTGGAAACTCAATAGTCAATTATTACGAGACATTACAATAAAAGAAGATTTCACTACTGAATGGCAAAAATAGATAAGAAAACAGGCCCAATACGTAACGAAAACTAACTGGTGGGACGGATATGTAAAAAAAAAAAAAAAAAAAAAAAAAAAAAAAAAAAAAAAAAAAAAAAAAACAGATTAGTTCTTTCTTTAAATATAGAGGACTGGAAAGGAAACGGAATGAGAATACAACATTAAATTTTCTATTTCAATGTATCCGCGATTTGCAAAGTCCAGATTTTCAGTATGCTCCTATGCAAGCAAAGTTAAGCTATATTAAAGCCCAGATACGAACAATATACAAAAGAAGGATGGAGAGAACAACAGTGACTAGTAAAATTATTTCAGCACAAGAAGAAGATAAAATGAACATTTTCCACTTGGTAAAGGAAAGAAAACTCTGCAATTCCCACTTCGTTACTACAATTGAAGATGAAAAAACGGAATATAGTAAACAAAAGGATATAATTACTATATTTCATCGGTACTTTACCGATATGTTTGATGATAAATCTGCACATGTTTCTCAAACTTTTAATCCTAACCCATTCAGGTATGTCACACCTGAACAAAATAAACAGCTCAATGCACCAATCACAAAAGAGGAAGTTCAAATAGCAGTCTTTCAAGGAAAAGCAAACAAGTCACCCGGAACGGATGGCATCACTAATGAATTTTATCAGCAATATTGGGACATTCTTGGGGATGAATTTACTCATTTCTTAAATGAAATAGTTCAGAAAGGAGAGTTATGCCCTTCTCAACGCCAAGGAATAATGGTACTGATAAAAAAGATTCCACATCCCAAAACAGCTGAACACTATAGGCCGATTACCCTACTAAATACTGATTATAAAATCTTAGCCCGAATTGTTAATAATCGTTTCAAATCAATACTGCAAGATATCATACATGAAACTCAATTTGCTGGAGTCAAAACCAGATCAATCTTTGATGCTACAAATGCCATTAGAGACTTGTTAGCATACCATACTAAATTGGAACACAAGGGCCTTTTAATCTCAATAGATTTCTCAAAAGCATTTGACAAAATTCGGCATGATTTCCTATTTCATACACTTCATCGATATGGATTTGATACTAATTTTATAATTAAGGTAAAAATCTTCTACACCAATATCTCATCAATTTTACAAATTAATGGACATTATTCCAAGCCGATAGCTATAAACCGTTCAGTTCGACAAGGCTGCCATTTATCCATGTCCCTCTTTGTAATTGCATTCAGTCCTTTACTGGAATATCTCCACCAAAGTCTAACAGGATTAAATTTGCAAAATACCCGTCTAACGACACTGTCATACGCTGATGATGTAAACATATTACTATATAATGACTTAGAAATACCTAGAATGTGGCAATACTATAAAAATTTGAAGAAGATTCGGGTTTAAATATAAATATTCCTAAATCATGTGTTCTACCATTAGGGAAATGGGTACATCCACCCCACTGTCCTCCACTTCTCACAACAGACGAGGTAAAGATTCTTGGTGTCATATATCCATCGAACTGGAATAAAATTCAAGATCTGAATTGGAATCCCATAGTAGCAAAGATCAAGGGAAAACTTCAAACATCTTACCCGCGAGAAAACTGTCTACACAACAGAATCTTAATCCTTAATACTTATATACTGTCTCTCCTATGGTATGTGGCTCAAGTCATACCAATTCCCATGAACTACTCCAGACAATTACAAGCAGCAATCACATGGTATCTCTGGAAAGGGGCCATATTTAGGGTACCACTTTCAACAGCCATTAAGAGAAGAGAAGAAGGAGGATTAGATTTCATACATATTCCAACTAAGTGTGCTTCCTTATTAGTATCCCGATACCTAAAACAACAACAGACGGATAATATAGCAGCCTAAATGTTCACATTCTTCCAAAACGTCCTTCAGTCAGGTATCAAAAATGCTACAGACTTTGATTATGTACATCAAATACTGAAAAGTATTAATAGTCTACAACTTGCAAACTACGGTAACCAAATACCAACAAGGTTAATATACCAATTGTATCTTGAAATGGTGTGTAACGCTTCCCCGTTCGATAAACCTATGAGAATAATGACTTACTACACCCAGGTTAATTGGAATAGAGTGTGGACCAACATTACAAATAAATTGATACCTGCAAAATTAAAAACATCTTGATTTAAAGCTGTTCATGATATATATCCAACGAACCTCCGACTATATAAAATAAAAAGATCTCAAACTATACTATGCTCTATATGTGCCCAGATAGATACTGTCGCCCATCGTCTAACTGAATGTAACAAAGTTAAGGAAATGTGGTACAAAATCCAACATATAATAAGTATATGGCTTAACACACCATATACATCTTTACAACCTAGCATGATTACGCAACCTGACTTTCATTTTTTACCATCTCAAAAACATAATGCTGTAATTTGGATCATTAGCAAATGTAGTATTCCTAATAATGGACTACAACAGGGAAATGGAAATGGAAGGATTTATGGAAATCCTAAAACGTTCGAGGTACAAAGCCTATAATAAGAAACACGGGAAAAAACTTTATGGCAATTTATTGAATTATATATGAGTAAGGTAAAATATTTTGAACACATCATGCTCAGTTAACCTATTTGTGTTTACAATCCTTTATTGTATAAATGTTATAAACGAAGTGTTCAATTTATTTAATGACCCTGTCATCACTGTTTCTTTCCCGAAATTTAATCTTCTTCTTTCTAGTATGAGGTGCATACCATCTTCTATGAGTGTGTAGGATATTTGTTTAGGATTTGTGACAAGAATTTATCTTATTTAATCTGGTAATAAAATGTGCCATATTTCACCTTGTAACCAGTGTCATTACTTACTGTAAATGATGTAATTTTCATTTATTTGAATTAGTCTGATAAAACAACCTTGTTTTCTATTTATGAATGATAGTATAATAACTTCATCCTTAGTAAGTTATAATCTATCATACAATACTTTAAGTAATTAGAAAAGATAGATTGTTCTATGTTTATTTTTCTGTTTTGTGTGTTTAATTAATGCATTGTATTCTGTGATATCTTATATCCTTGTGATGAAAAAAAAAAGAAGAAGAAAAAAGAAGAAAAGGTTGAAAGAGGTAAACCCACCCTCCCCACTTCCAACTGCGGTTGCGCATCCTTTCTCTGTAGCCAAAATAAAGTTCATACAGCATTTTATTAATGGAATAAAGTTACTCATCTAAGATTTAAACTTTAGTTCGTCACATATGTATTCGGTGACAGAAATATGCAAGGTTGTTTAAACGCTTTCTTGACATAATGGAAATCTGACTAGCAAACTAGACAACTTATAAATATATAATCCAGAATAATAGAGAGAAACAAAACACTTACAGTAAATAAGTACGAATAAATAATACCGTACATCTTGTAAAGTAGGGAAGATGAACGAAAAACACTAAAAAAATTCATAATGAAAAGTTGTCACGGAAAACGTTAAGGATGGAATATTTAATTAAAGGAATAAAAATGAAATGTGTATAAAAGGGTTACGTAGATTTAATTAATTAATTAATTCTTTATACAATTTTTGTAACTTTATGAAAGAAAGAGAAAATATAGCTCATTAACAAATTTGTTCCTCAAAGCGTTTTAACATCAAAAACGTGTATCATAGCCAACACGCCATGAGGTGCAGACGGTATCATTCGATAACGAAAGTCGTCAAAGTCATTAATTAAGTAAAATTGACAATGTCACTTCGAAATAATTCACGATTTTTGTTTGATTATATTATCATTTAAGTGTATATTACTTTTCTACTGTATAGAGATGGACTTCAATAGCATAAGTCCTCTAATCAAAGATCAAATCTTGTCGCGCGTAAACACAAACTGTTGATAAATGTGCACCATAAAATACAGGTCACTGTTTTGTACAGGTTACTAAATTTCCATACTAATATATGAGCAAAATATTACGACAGCGAAAGTTTTATTCTGTGACTATTCTTAAGAGTTTTTTCTCCGGTAGTTGATAATAATTATAATATAATAATTACAAAGATCAACATAACTTAACCGAGGACCTAACGCGGTAAATTTCTTGTGTGAAAATACAGTTTGTATTCTAGTGGGTAGTCGAGCATTTTACGAATTAGCTACAGCACAATTCGACAATAAATCTTTGTCAATGTCCTTTCCACATATATGCGCAGTGAAAATCGCGGGCACCTGAAAACGTATTTGTTTTTAAATTTGTGCACTTGAAGGTTTCGTGAGTAATATAATTATCCATATTAGAGACAGATAACGCAAAACAGGATTAGATTCGTTCTAAAGGAGTGGGAGGGAAAACAGTGGAATCATAAAAATAATAGGCCGTAGAAGCAGCTATACTGCATGGCCGCTATGAAGACGGTTCTCAGCCGGCTAGTTTTTCTTTACATGAGTGCACATATCATTCAGATCCTCAATCAGAGACGTTGCTTATATGCACATCTATAATAATACATCTAGAGACAGAATAGTTGGTATAAATCAGGTCTTTTAAATATTATAATTTAGGAAAGTCAGGAAGATAAATTGCCCTTCAGTTCATTCATAGTGTTCTGTCCTAGGACAGGTCTTTCACTGCAAACCCTGAATACTCCAATCTTCCCTATTTTTCGCCTTCCTATTAGTCTCCGCATGTGATATAATGCATCTTAATATTATCATCTGTTATCTTCCTCTGCCCACAGAACTTTTCTTCCGCTCACTATACCTTAAAATCATAAAATTCTAGTAAAGATTGTAACAACTTCGCGGCAGTTTGATTCATTTTCAAGAATCTATTTATTTATAAAGAACATGTCTCAAATATGAATAGCACAATATATATTATTTGATAATTTCTGACCAAATGTCTTTACCAATAATTGAGTCGTTGAGAGCAGAAGTGGTGTAAGTCAAAAATGGGTAATGAGGGTTAAAGTAAATATTCTGTAAAATACAGCGCAAAGCAGCAATTAATATTCAATTTATTTAAACTATTAGTAGTCAGTGGATAGCACGAAGGACATATTAATTGCTACTTTACGCTTTATTTTACAGAATTTTTACTTTAAACCTCATCACCCAATATTGACTTACACCACTTCTGCTCTGAATGGCTCAATTGATGAACTTCTGTGATCTGCATCTAATTACACAAGCGAGTCTGTAAGATGCAAATCGAAGCAGTGATCTACATTTTCGAAGGAGGCGGCTGAAACTATCACCGCTAGATATCAGTGTTATCCAGGTATTACGGTAATCTATAGGCTATGAACACAAGAAGAACACGCAAAACAAAGAGGCAGCAGTTGCAAAATGGCGGCACCTCTACACATGTGTACCAATGTCGAACAACGCTCAGTTGTGCGATTTTTCTGTATAAAGTGTTCGACACTGCCTGTCACGTCAAACTGTTTACTATTGGGTGAAAAAGAAGTTCTTTGGAGAGTGACAAAATATCGAACATTGAGTCAGTCGGGCAGTGGAGATTGTCACGGAGGCAGATTTGCAACAGATTGGCGATTTTATCGGAACAAATAACATGAAGGGGATGAAAAGCTAGTCTGGATGTCATAGGTCTTTGATACATCACTACCAACCCGAGACAAAGCGTGCATCAATGCACTCATCACGTTGCCAATGGTACACTTATGCAAGGGTGCCACCATCTTGAAACTGCTGCTTCTTTCTTTCGCTTATGCGCACATCAATAATATTGCCATCTTGCGGTGACAGTTTCAGACAACTTATTTAAAATGTAGGTCTGCAGATCCCTAGTTCAGTTTGTAACTTATTGAGTCCCCTTCGTATATTTCAATTGAAATTGAGTTTTAGTCGCAGGTTAAGTTTACTGCGTTGTAGAAGGACATCATTTTATTTTTACTTCAATTTTTATTGTGCCTGAGTTTTTTAATGTACTTCACTCCCACCCCTTCTACTAAGGAAGTTCCAACTCCCCACAGAACCAAGACCGCAGATAGTAAGCAGTACTGAGTTACTGAGTATAGTACGTTCCAGAAATATGTTCGCGTTTTCCAGTGACGAAAGAGCTTTCAATATTGAATCATATTTTCGCACAGGTACTGTCCGTTTGCCTACGTCGCATCCCGATTTCCCCCACCTGCTTCTGTTCGCCCCTCTGTAAAAGCTGGGCTGTCTTAGCTCTTTTCTGAAAACATTAATTTCTCTTAGGAATTGTAAGTTTACGTAATATTATACAGCTGTTTAATTTAACTTCAATAAAAGAGCCTCGTTAAGTAATTAACTGTCACTTGATTTCCTCCCTTTCTACAATCCTGCGGCATAACCACTTGGACGGACAATAGATAGCATGTCTGAGTAATTTTATATTTTCGGGTCGGGCAGAAGTGAAGATTGAATTCACAGTACGTAGAGTAGGTACAGAATTATTTCAACATGAGTTACTAGTACGAAGGACGAAACTGGCAATTGGAATTAGATGCAATAGCCTATAGTGCGATAATATGCACAAAAGAACTGAAGCCTGTATCGAAATGAACGGCCACCATTTTCAAAATTGTGTTTAAATATTCATATTATGATTATTTTTCAATTTAACTTCTTTCTCTATATTGTACGCTAATGTGCTGTAGACAGTATAATATACACTGCATAATGAATACGTTCGCATGGATAACTCACTTCGTGAGTAAAAACACTTATCCTTAATACAGTATTGCACTTTGATTAAAGAAAAACCTAATGAAAATTATCAAACTCAAAATCGCGATATTTCCTAGTTAACGTAAATGGATGAACTACTTTCTTCCTTCCTATATCTAGTAGAGTGATTTGTGTTTTACGCCAGTATCTTCGAACTCCAGTCTTGGAGGGGGGAGCAAGCGGTGTTTCCGGTTTATTAAAGGTATAGACAGGTTGATATTAAAAATGTTAGTAAAAATAAAATGATGTCCCTGTATATTCATGTCTGTTTGCACCAGAGCAACTTTGAGTTTCGTGACTGCAAATTCAATATCATCTTTAGCTTGTAAACACTCCATTTCGTACATACAAATAGCAACTGTCGACTGCAGTCACCAAAATACACTCAGTTCCTATCAATTCATTTCATCAAATTAAATCCCAGCTGAGTTGAAATTGAAAAACAGGAACGTATGCTTTATGTTCGCAGTTTTGAATTAATAGCAACTGTAGTTGCGTTGAAGTACAGCTGACTTGAAGTTGAGAGTTGCTCCAGGGAGAAACCTCCCTAACAGAGTATATTTTCGTTTGTTTCCTTTCTTAAGGATAAAGCAAGGCTGGTGCTCCTTAATTTAACGCGAAAATAGTAATTTAATTTTCACTTTTTTTTTTTCGTTGTTGATAACTCTATAGAATCTACTAGTGCTTTATGGTTGCGTTCACAGATGGAGTTACTTGTCAACAATGTGACGCTGAAACGTGTGTTCAGGTTACTGCTCAGCGGCAGTCCTGATGTATTTTATATTTTGATGATTGGCTAATTAATATTAATCCGGCACACTCACAATCACACTAACATTCACACAAATGTCCAGACTCTAGACCAGGGGTCGTCAGCACAAGCACGCTGGGGCTAGTCTCTCTTACCCGCGGAAAACGCAGTGCACTAGGGTGCACTCCGTAGCTGCTAGCAGGTATGCTCTCTATCTCTCCCTGTTGGACGACGGTGCACACGGGACAGCATCGCGTACCCTTTGCACATTTCAACGAGTGCTAACGACCACTGCTCTAGACACCCAGGTAATGAATTTTTTTTCACATTATTATTATTATTATTATTATTATTATTATTATATTATTAATATATTTACATATAATTCTGTTTACTTAATTTTATTATATCTGAATCATACCTCTGATTTAGGTTCTGGCTGATAAGTATATCTATTATCAGGCAGTACATCTCACTTGACGATATGTGCCAGAGGAAGAACAATTTTTTGTATGCATCTGAAGTCTGATTAGTGGAATATGTAGCAGCTAATCGGCGATGTATGCATTGGAGGGGGAAAGGAACTGGCCACCCTATCCCATTATCTCCTCGCCTAGTTGCCTCATGAGTGATGCCTTATTGGTGTTATTTATGAGGTTCAAACCTGTCTTCGGACAGTTGATTAAACAACAATATCTGAATCTGCACGCATTAATGAAGTGTTCAAAGTAAACTATATTCTGAAGCTATCAAACTCCGGTACATCATTTATGTACAAACTTAAAATCAGAGCTACGTCACTCTGCAGTTAAAATCGTAATACTATCTTTGAAAAGTTTTTCTACAATACAGCATTAAAAAGAATTAATTATTTACGGAATTTTAGTGCCATAATACTGAACAAATACCAAAAAAGCTCTACATTTCGCCAAGTGCATTCATTGCAAACAGAATCAGATTGGCGGATGGTGTAAAGTACTCGGCAGCATGTCGCTTGTAAACAGACATAAAGCAGCTTTGCTTGCGAGTGGGAGTTGCCTGCTGTGACATGCAAAGACGAAAACACGCCCACCTGCAAGATTAAAACCGCACGCCCAGCACCCGGCAGCGAAAGCTGATTCCAGAAATTTATTCTTCTTTCTTGTAGAATCCTTTCTGTCCTTTTCAGACGTCGGTCTTCTTTGATTTCTCTGAACGTACATTAAATATCTGCACAATGGGGCTTCGCTTGACTTGTAGTTATCAAACGTAGGACCACAGCTGAGGAATCACAGGTCAACCACTAGACAATAGACAAACACCGAGGCTGTCCCGGTTTCATAAATATCGTCAATCGTAAATCGATAGTAAACTATACGCTTTAGTTTCAAAATAGAATCCTTAAAAATATAATCATAAGAGTAATAAATGTCTAACCATTAATCGACACGTATCTCGGGACTGCATCTAATAAAATTATCAGTACAATGTTACTAATTTTTACAGTTTCGGTTCCATTTCTTTTATTTCTTGTAGCAAAAGTTCCACACTTCAGTAGGAAAATTGTGATTTAATTTATCTTTATTATTACTATTACTATTTTGGGAGGCCGGAGGGAAAAAAACCTTTGGGGAGGCCGAGACTTAGATGGGAAGATAATATTAAAATGGATTTGAGGGAGGTGGGATATGATGATAGAAACTAGATTAATCTTTCTCAAGATAGGGACTAATGGCGGGCTTATGTGAGGGAGGCAATGAACCTCCGGGTTCCTTAAAAGCCAGTAAGTACGTAAGTATTATTATTATTATTATTATTATTATTATTATTATTATTATTATTATTATTATTAGCCTATTATTCTCCGCCGTCGTGGCTATGTGAATAGCGCATGCGTTTTCCGACCAAGCGGTCCGATATTCGATTCCCGGTTTGGTGAATGGAAGAGATTTATTTTCCGTCCACGGGACTGTGTGTTTGTCCATTGTCTTGTGATTGTCCTGTGATGCCTCTGCGATGGTCTTGTTCCATTCTAATCATATGACCAGGAAGGCTCGCATTTGTGAAATCTCCATTTTGGGAGCTGTCGAATTGATCAGTGATGTGATGACCTGCAGATGGAGAACGATGTTATTTTTTTTTAAGTTGCAGAGGATGGGGGGGGGGGGGAATGCTGCCAATGGGTACAGATATGTGCAGCGATAGCTTCTACCAACTGTAAGAGAACATTCGCTAGCTGGAACAGTTTTATTTCTCTAATTTAAATAATATACATTTTTATGTAGGCTATGTATAATTCGAGTGCCAGGAGGGAAAGTCATGTCTTCATCGTTTCTGACAGAGAATTCGAAAGCAATGTTTCCAGGTCGAACAGTAGCAATATCTTTCGCGATTGTGCTTGCCTGTTCAAGGACACGACTCCACAATCCGGGCACAGATCATTTCTTCGACTTCTAAGAATAGTGTGTGATTCAATGGTTCTCTCTCTCTCTCCCCTACCCGCAGTGGTTTGTAAGATGGAAAATAGCTCTGTGGGCTAAGGCACTGTCCTGCCGATCCGCAGTTGCGCTCGTGCACGAGTTCGATTCCTGCTTGGGCTGTTTACCTGGTTGGGTTTTTTCCGAGGTTTTTCCCAATCTTAAGGCAAATGTCAGGTAATCTATGCCGAATCCTCGGCATCATCTCGCCAAATATCATCTCACTATCACCAATTCCATCGACGCTAAATAACCTCGTAGTTGATACAGAGTTGTTAAATAACGAAGTAAAAAAAAATAAAAAGCTGGAAAAGGGGGAGGTTAAACCGAATTAGAAAGAAAGACGGAAAGAAAGGCCATTATTATTAGTGGTAGTGGTAGTAGACACTATTTTTTTACTTGGTTATTTAAGGAGGCTATAGGCTATCAACTGCGAGGTTATTTAGCGTCGATGGAATTGGTGATAGCGAGATGATATTTGGCGAGATGAGGAGGAGAATTAACCATAGATTACTTGACATTTGCCTTATGGTTGGGGAAAACCTCGGAAGAAACCCAACCAGGTAATCAGCCCAAGCAGGAATCGAACCCGCGCCCGAAAGCAACTTCGAATCGGCAGGCAAGCGCCTTAGCCCACTGAGCTACGCCGATGGCTGACACTATTTTATTGTAATTTAATTTCATAGACTGTAAATAATTTTAATTATATTTTTACAAAAGGTGACGTCATTACGTTTCTTGACTACTTTCTCGGCTGGCTTTCGTGGCATTGTAATCTAATTTCATAGACTGTAAATAATTTCAATGACATTTTTACAAAAGGTGACGTCATTACGTTTCTTGACTACTTTCTCGGCTGGCATTCGTGAACCCGACGCTGACAGATGCGTCATCCTACCTCAGTCCTGACAGAGCCAGGTTCCATGCCCAGAGAAGTATCTCTAATCGGAAAGCCGTAGGCCTACTGCTATCGAGACTTCACCCCAACCTATTTTGAACTACTGCAGATTATAGACGAAAGTGAAAAATGTTCTTGAAGTGATAGAGGGGGGAACGGGAGCATTCCAAGTAAGACTCTGTACAAAGTCTTCTTTGTCCAACACAAATTCCGTCATGACTTGGCCAGGGGTGGATGGAAGACCGCGTTAACACTTGACCCACAGGTGCAACTGGAACATGACTTAGTTGTATCCCTTGCAGATATGAATAACACTTCATTCCAGGGATGTTAATTATTTGGAGTACGGATAACATCGTTGGTTCCAACTTGAAAAGCCTTTTCTTTGCGATATTTTAATGAGCAACCAGCTAATGATCTCAGTAAATTCATTCTAGTAGCTTCTATTAATTTTTTCCGCTATAATTCCGTTTCCATCTTTTAGCTTGCAATTAGTAAAGAAACGTACAGTAAGTATGATCAAAATCTTGCCGAGAGTATATTTCCTGATGTTTGGAACTGGTTTTATTTATTGTCCTTATTATCTGTTGTAATTCTGTTAAGTGTATGTCTGCATCTGTACTTTATATTTGAGATATTAGAGTCTGAACGATTAAATCCAGTTATTTCATTGCATAATTTTATCTTTCATGATAATTTTTGTTCTAACATACAGGGTGAAACAAAACCTCTGCAACAAAATCTGAGGGGTGATAGATCTAACAATAAGGAACCCTTTTTTGTTAAACAACCTATGTCTTTTGACGCGTCGTTTCGAAGTTGACATTGAAAACGTTTTTGCGCGGGCGTATTTCAATGTATGCAAATGTGTGCACCCCTGTTTGTTTGTTGAGATGTTTGGATATTTGTAAGAGACGAGAAGGGTTGTTGTTGTTGTTGGTTTAATGTTCAATACCTTTTCCTTTCAGTTCAGTCTAATCATCAATTGAGAATGGATGTCTAAACTTTTCCCGAGTTAGCCGACATAGTAATGTGTTATGGGGAGGCTTGCGGAAACTGAAGAAGAGCTCTCCACATGTACCAACAACAGTTTCAAAACAGAAATCACCCTCACCACACAATGTTTGCTCGACTTTATCAGCGCCTTCGAGACGATGGGTCTCTTCGTCCCCGGCGCATTGATGGAATACCGCGTAGACATCCATTCTCAATTGATGATTACACTCAACTGAAAGGAAAAGGTATTGCACATTAAACGTAAACTAAACAAACAACAACCCTTCACGTCTCTTACAAACATCACAACAAACAAACAAACAAACAAACAAACAGGGGTGCACACATTCGCATACATTGACGTACGCCAGCGCAAAAAAAAAAAATTCAACGGTAACTTCAAACGACGCGTTTAACAAAAGGGGTTCCTTATTGTTAGATCTATCACCCCTCAGAGTTTGTCGCAGAGGTTTTGACACATTCTGTAGACCGGGCGTATGAAACCGAAAGTTTTTATCTCCTGTGTAGAAGTTCTCAAATTGTACAGACGAGTGAATATAAAAAGCTTAATTTCCACCAATCAATAATTCAGCTTAAATCTACTTATATATTCTTAACGTACATTAAAAGATATAGCATGTGAATTCAGTCATAATGGACTCTCATATTTCGGGGAATCTATTAAAGATAACGAGGTGACAATCAAAATACTTCCATGCTATACACGAGATTCGAACCCAATACCGTGCTTTCCATGCAAAATTAAAGCTGTTTGGTTCTCCACGCACCTTAGTAGCTGCTAGAGATAAACAAAACTAACTGCTGCTCTCGCTCGATGTGTTCGCTGCATTTGTCTTTCGAGTCTCGTCTCGTCTCGTCATTCTCGTGCGCTTCGAGTCTCGCGCGTCATTCTACAAACAGCATTTGATCGACGTGGAAAGATTTCGTAACTTTGAATAACATACAACATTGAAATAAATAACATTATAAATGTTTAAATGAGACAAAAAGGAAACAGAACAGTATCTTAGTTATCAAAATGTTCTGGTTCTATTATATATTACCTATGGTTATATAAATAGAAAAAAAAAACAATTCTCAAATTCTCAAATAAATTTGCATTTCTAAGAAACATAAAACATAGCATTTATATCTTTTTACTTGAGAGTGCACACTTGATCTCAAACATATGAAAAGAAAATTCCTAGCCTTTTAATAAGGGCCTAGTAATTAAATAAAGACTGGGGAACGGATTATTATACACTGAAATATAGAGATGTTTCAAATAGGCTACTTGATTGTTTATACATTATAACAGTTGCCAAAGTAGATAAAAGTTCAATCAAGTATAAACAACTGTGGCGATTCAAGGCTGTTTGACGTTAGGAACTTCGGGAGTGATCAATCTCGAAGTCTCGAAACACTCACAAGCAGTCTTTACGTCAAGTACGCGACGTAATACTACATTGCCGTGCGGGTTTTCGGCTTTGCGGGCGCTGTTAGTCTAGCTTTCTCGATCGTTGTTCATCTCTAATAACTGCATACACCATGGCTGTGAATTCTTTAACCAACATTACCTCAGTTTACTGTTGCTCCTACGTTGAGCTTCTATCAACTTTCGCCACTGCCTCTATTCCAGTTAATTTGTTAACTCTTCCCCCAGGATCTTTCCTGTCGTCTTATTTTATTTACCACCGTTATATTTTAAAGTCTTCCTATTTTTTCCTAATTTCATGGGGATTCCATTCCAATGTTATTTTCTTAATTGTTCTTTCTGCTTTTTTCAGTGTGTGCTTTATCCGTTATTTCATTTTCAGAATCTGCTTCGAGATATTTCCATTTGTGCGTTGTCGAAGTTCCTCATTTATCTTTCCTGGTCATCTTATATTCAGGATCCGCTTAAGACAGCAGTTGATTATTCTTATAACTGAAGGAGCTTGATCACAAAAGAAGTTCAGTCCACTTGTGAGGTTTTCAGGAACTGTAACAGGAAATTTACTTCTGTTACTATTTACTTTCTTCGGAATATGTATGATAAGAACTTTCTTGTGTTAAATATTATTAACGTAGCTTGTTAACAAGTTTCGATCTTCTGTAATTTCGGTCATCTTCGGAACTGGTTGTTTTTTATCTTAGCGCCTCTTGTTTCCTGTGTGGGTGTGTTCGAAGTGTAGAGTCAAAGAGTATGTGTTTTGAAATTGAATTGTGTGTTGAGAATATCGTTGGGGAAAATCAAAACTCAAATGGGAGTTAATGGACTATTACACAATTAGAAGAAAGTATACAAAAATTAGAAGTAAGTATATAAAGATTAAAAGTAACTAAGTACTCCAATACAATAAAATATTAATTGACTTACGAAAATACAACTGTCTTCAAATATATTATTGTACCATCTCAACATTCCCTAGCACTACATGGCAGTAGTGTGTCATGATTAGCTGTTTTCTTGTTATCAGTTGTGTCAACTATGGAATCTTCATTAAACTCTGTGGACGGTTACTAGTCAAGAAGGCTTTGTTGATTCAGTTTCATTTTTATTAAAACAGTTTCATTCCACTTCAATTATCCGGACTCCAATAATCAATGTCAGTTTTCAGTTGATTTTCAATAAATCTTAGTATTAAACAATCTCTGATACGTGACTATCCATAATATCATATAGCAGAAGCCATAACATAACCTAAATAATATAAACAAGTGTTAGAAAAGTTTTAATTAGGGATGATGAAATAAACAAGAAAAGTTTTAATTACAGACGATGAAATAAAAAATAAACACGAATAATTTTAAAAGGAACAATTATTGAAAGTACAATTTTTAAATTTGAATCTTTTAGTGGTTTTTGGTTCAGTTGATGTTATATTGGACGTGTGCGTATAAGAAGTGGAACTCGTTGATATAAATGGTTTATTCCTCAAATTATTCAGGATTTCCGAATGGTGCTCTTCATTTATTTGTAAATAGGGTTTCAGGGAAGATGCATAGCTATGACCAGTGATATTTATTAATTCTTGTTCTTGAATGCCAATGCGAGTCATATTTGAAACTGCTGTGGATCGACTGGAGTGGTTTGTAATTTTCTGTTTTTTGACGTCCAGACCAGTGCAGTTTGAAATGTTGGCAAACAAAGAAACAAATGCTAGATTAGTGATAAAAACAAATAAATTCTAGGGAAGCGATAGAATTAAACAAATGCTAGGGCCGCGATAAAATTGTGCGATAAGCAGCCATGATAGGTTGAAAGACGTCCTTTCGTACCGTTTTATTGGTCAAAAGTAGTATGACGTAGTAAAAGTGTAATAGTGAATACATTTTATGTGTTCTTAATTTTCAATGTCCTTCCTTTACTCCAGTATGACAGCACATGTGATTGGAATATACAGTAATAGTGATTTTTCCAATTGTACTTTTCTCAACCGTCGAGAGTCCGGCTCCGTCAACCAATCCCGGAATTTGGGGATGTGTACGGTTGAAGGATAGGATCCTAGGTGTGTATATAATAGCTCGAATTGTAGTTTACTAGGAGACAGGATATCTGGCACAAGATGAGCTGAAGAGAGGTCAGAGAAGAAATTAACTTTCTACCAGCACAATAAATTGTTTTTAATGTTTTTTTTTCTCTGATCTGAAAGACAAAACTATAACCCAAGCATCTGTGGATTGAAGTCATTTTCAGAAATTTTGTATTGAGTTACTTCTCAGAATGAACTTTCGAGCTCTTCAATTGTTGGGTTATTAAGATTGTTCCCTCCTACGTCTGATAGCGCCCACTCACGACCTAATTTTAAAATTTTTATACGAGAATAAAAGAACAACGCACCATTTCATTCAGAATATGAAGAAGAGTCATTCATTGCCGAGACACAGAACTGAAAATTTCAGACGTTTTACGAGAGCACGCAGCTACTAAACCGGCACACTTGTTGAGCGCGACGGCCTATGGAGCCTTAAAGCAGACATATTAACATTCAGTGCTCTTCTTAGAGTGAAATTACAATAAATTACCTTTATTATAACTTTAAGATTGTCAAGTGAGTCAATCTCTTACAAGATTAACGATTTAATAAAATTTTATTAATATTAGCAGATTTAAAAGATCCGTATATTACGTACAACAAAGTTTATGAGGTGAAAACTTCACACAAAAGCACTTGGTGCGAAGTGCGCGTCGCCATGAAATTCCGCAGGCCAGACACCGCAGCCCTCAAGCGCCGGTGCGTAGTGCGGTTTAATTACACTTTCAAAGGAGACACAAAGCACCATAGCCTAGCAGAACAAGTCGCAAAGTTGTAGCAGCCAATAGCTATTCTCTCATCATCATATTATATACTTAAGTGTGCACAGTGTGACTAAAGTTCTTAGATATACAGACCACCCTACGCAACGCCAATAACCTGTTCCTGCAAATCACATATTTCTGCGGAAAATATATACAGGAAGAATATTATGCAATATGTTTGTTGAATAAATCTGTGGTTCACTCCGATATTCGAACCCAGGAAGATGATAAATGTTCTGACCATAATTTATTATCTCAGGTAATGTGAATTTCATGATCCTACAGGGCTACGCATTGAAAGTGTAGGCCTACCCTGGTAGCTCTGCATCTGCTATCAAAACATCATCGGCATAGCATAAATATTTAGTCATTTATTTCATATTTTATAACCACTTTTAATCTTAACATCTTTGATTATCTCATTCCTTATTAAATTGAACAATAGGAAGTCTTCCTGACTAATACCCCTTCTGATTGGTATCTTCTATGAAAAATTGCAATTCAGTTTTATCAACGGTAACCACACTAGAGGTTTTGATTTATCTAGAGAAAATCAAAACTAGAGTGGGATTTAATTGACTATTACACGATTAGAAGAAAGTATATGAAGATTAGAAGTAACGAAGTACTCCAATACAATAACATATTAATGGACTTACGAAAATAAAACTGTCTTCAAATGTAATATTGCACCATCTCTAAATTACAAATATTACGCTAGATGGCAGTAGTGTGTTATGTTTATCTGTTTTCTTGTTATCAGTTGTGCCAACTATGGAATCATCATTGAACTCAGTGAACGGTTGCTAGTCAAGAAGGCTTTGTTGATTCAGTTTCATTTTTATTAAAAAGTTGCATTCCACTTCAATTATCCAGATCCCAGTAATCAACGTCACTTGACAGATGATTTTCAATAAATTTTAGTATTAAACAATCTCTGATACGTGACTATTCATAATATCATATAGCAGAAGCTATAACATAACCTATTATAAACAAGTGTTACAAAAGTTTTAATTAGGGATGATGAAATAAACAAGAAAAGTTTTAATTAACGATGTTGAAATAAAAAAATAAACATTAATAATTTTAAAGGGAACAATTGAGGTCTTGCAAACCCAAAGGAGCTAAGTGACAAAATTTTCAAAACTGAGTTTTGTACACCTAAGTAATATATAAAACCAACGCCAATGCACAGCTAAAAGAGATATGTTCTTAACCAGTTTCTAGTAGTTCGAACAGTGACCAAAAATGACACAGGATTCATGTTAAGACCCCTTTGCAATTCTAAAGGAGCTATGTGCACCTGATTTTATTCAGTAGAAGGCGGACTAGTGACTATTTTGTTGTATTTTTGGCGTACGTTTTGCTAATAATGACCGAGGAATCTGCTGCATTTAATGACGAAACACAAATAAAAGTTTCCCGTAAGAAGTTAATGCACAAAGCACGTGTGAGTGGGAACTCAAATGTAACTGGAAGTGGTAAACATATTCTAGAAACCCGACTTTCAAGTAAACAGGCAAGGTCAGACAACATAATTTCATATTATATTTATTTGATATGTCTTTATTTTATATTCCAAATATATTATTATATCTACTGGTTCCGATGCAAAGTATAGATACGTGAAAATCATAGGAGCCTGCAAAAAACGTGGTTTCGTTATTTCCAAGAAAGGCATCTTGTGTGTACCTAATAAGACTGGCAAAGCTCGAAGGGATTAATTCCAGAGTGGAAAAGCAACAAAATCAACCCCCCCCCCCCGTCACAAGTCGCTGCACCCCACAAGATGATACAAATTATTCCATTACAGTTTTACCAAACATATTAAGTACACAGAAGATGTCTTTCTTGGAAATAACGAAACCTCGTTTATTGCAGGCTTCTTTTATTTTCAAGTAACTGGAATGGGTTGTTATGTACCCCTCTCAAAAAGGCTCTATTTTCTTGGGCATTGCTACTGTGATACACCGTGCACTCTAATTATGAAATCACTCACTATTGGTCTGTCACCTCGCGACACAGTTCAGCTGTCGTGTGACTCCTGACCCACATGATATCATTCAAATTCGTTATCAGAGATCGGAAACAATCCTGTAGCACTGATAACATTAATTTTTCTTTATTTTTCACTTTTTTTCTAATACCAGCCAAACTTTAATCTGCATGGTTTCGAAAGACTGCATGGTACTTAGCTGTGTTCAATATAAGTGTCAGGTTGCACTTAGCTTCTTTCCAAATATCTCAATTTCAAATTTTTTTGTGAAGTGTATGAGTAATTATAATCAAAAAAAAAACACATGTAGTCAATAAAGCATCATTCAAAGTATGTTAATAATTTTTTGCTACATGTTATATTAAAACCCTGAAGCATGAATCAGTTTTTTACTTATTTCCCAAAAAACACAATTTTGTCACTTAGCTCTTTTGGGTTTGCAAGGCCTCAATTATTGAAAGTACAATTTTCAAATTTGAATGTTTTAGTGGTTGGTGGTTCAGTTGATGTTATATTAGACGTGTGCTTAAAAGAAGTGGAACTCGATGATGTACATAGTGTATTATTAACTTATTCAGGATTTCTGAATGGAGCTCTTCATTTATTTGTAAATAGAATTTCAGGGAAGATGCATAGCTATGACCAGTGGTCTTTATTAATTCTTGTTCTTGAATGCCAATGTTAGCCATATTTGAAAGTGCTGTGTATCGACTGGAGTGGTTTGTAATTTTCTATTTTTTTGACGTCCAGACCAATGCAGTTTGAAATGTTGGCAAACAAAGAAACAAATGCTAGGGTAGTAATAAAAAATAAACAAATGCTAGGGACGCGATAAAATTAAACAAATGCTAGGGATGTGATAAAACTGTGCGATAAGCAGCCATGATTTGGTTGAAAGACGTCCTTTTTATTGGTCAAAAGTAGTATGAAGTAGTAAAAGAGTAATAGTCCTGTTAAAATTATTATTAAATATCTGTGATAAGTAAAACCAACCAATTGGCATATAGGGTAAAGTTGCCTAATTCCATGATACGTTTCTTTCACTGAATGTCACGGGATTGAGTATCTTGCTAGGAAGTTCATCAATGTGTCAAAAGTAGGTGAAATATGCATTCTTTCGAGAAAGATGTCTGGAGCTATGGCCGAACGGCAAAGCTTTGACTGAGATTAAATTTTAAAAAAGTATCACTGGATTAGGAATATCACAGAAATAGGCAACTTTACCCTAGTACTCCTTTAGAAGGTTTGAAACATCTTTATGTTCCAGCCTATCGAATGCCTTTTCGAGGTCAATAAAACATATAAATATACATTTATTAAATTCAAGTGCTTTCTTCGCTACCTGTCGGATTATAAAAATCGCAACTATACAAGATCTGCTGAGGCCGTTGTTCAGCCGTTGTGAACATATTATTTCAAGAATGTTTTGTTTTATTATTTTTGTTGTTATTTTCATTATAGTATTAAATAAATATTTATATAGTCTATAGTTTTTTGAGTTCTGTTTTCCTCCCTTCTTGGAAATTGGAACTATAATAATAGTTTTCTAATCTATGGTACATTTGCTTCTAAAAATACCTGTTTAACTAATTTAACTATTTCTGACAAAATAACTTTTCCACCAAATTTTAGTATTTCATTAGTTATAATCAGAGCGGCGATTTCTTTAACCAAAACATTGAAAATAAGTTAGTGGTGTCTAGACTATAGCTGCAGTCTGACGTATAGAGTTACGAGCGTATACTCGCAACGAGAACACGATATTTGTTTCCCTTAATCAGGTACATGGACATTTAATTTATTACGAGCATAAGCGGTAGTCGGAACGTAGTCTTACTTTGTTCAGAAATATGCCGAAAATAAGAAAACACAACATGCAACAACTATTGGTAAACGAATTTGGCTCCGAGTACTTTTGTGTGAAAGGGTGTAATAAATTTTGTAAAGTACGTAATGTGGAAATAAGAGCGGAAAAAAAAATAAATTTCTTTCAATCACATTGTAATTCAAGAAGAGATAGGGAACATATGAAAATTCATATTAAAACACAACAGGAGGAACTCCCGTCCACCTTACGGAGTACAAGTACCCAACACGATTTTTCACCCGACTGCACCTCTTTTTCTCTTGATACAATCAGAATGTATATTTCAATTTATTGTCATAAAGATCAGTCAATCATATACTGGTATTTGTTATGCATAGAAGTACATTTTATTTATGTATGTCAAACTGTAATTACTAGTTTCTGTTATTCGTAGAAGTATGTTGTATTTATGTATTTTATTTAATTACTTTTCAAAATCATATGAAGTTTACTCTGTTAAATTCAAGTGCAAATGTTGCTCAACAATGAAAAATTTAGTATACATGGAAACTTTGTCTCATTGATCTGCTAGAAGATTTTTCACCCTATTGTACCTGTATACACGCGAGCACTGCTTCCGAATGGGATCGTAAAATATTTTCTGTCTCTTTCTTTCTTCTAGAAACATAGTTGCTGCTTCGTTTACAGCACCGCGCAGGTTAAAGGAATCTCAGCTCTGGTTATAATATACTGTATTAAAATCAGAGAAGTTCATTCTATGAGTCAGGTTCATTTTTGTACCTAGTGATGATGAAAAAGTAAAAGAAATATACACAAAACAATGTTTTAAGGATTCTCATCTGAACTACAGAGATTAAAATAATGGAAAGAACTATAACACTTTATTAATAACAAAGCGCAGGTGTAATCTGTAGTCAAATCACACGTTTATTGTAGTAAACTTACACTATAAAGTGCAATTAACTGTATTTTACTGCCAGCGACATTTCCATTGAGATAAGTAAGTGTGTACAATTACATTAAGATGAGAGATAATAGCACACGCAACTTCACAATTCCGCTGGATCAATAAACCTCTCATTCAAAGCATCAAATAATACTCTCATATTGATGTACTAGAATAAATAAGTACAATGAAAACACTATTCATATATAAAAGTTATAGGAGGTATCAAAATATTTGTACCCCTCACAAAAATAATAAATACAAATAATTTATTGTTGAATTCTTAGCAGAAGAGCACACGGGATAGTTGGAACTCTGCGGCTTTTCTGAAAGAATTGAGGCTGCCGAAACACCATTTTGAAGACTTATTTCAGGCGCTCAGAATAATAACAGCAGATCCCAAATAAGCTCTCAAGACGAATCTATGAAACAAAACTCTGACACATTTAGGCCTACATTATTTACCATTTTCCTTTCATTTTTATTACAGGCATTATATTATTTTTTCACTGTCGAACTTTTGGTATTTCGGAGATCAAAGTGCACTTGGTTATACTTATCCCACTTGGAAGTCAAGTTCAATGCACAATTTATTAGTCTTCACGGTCTAATCAGTGACATCGTAACTCACCAGCAGAACCAGAAGTGAGTCGTCTGTGTAGGAATGGTAGGCATTTAAAGATAAAAGTTGTCATAGAGCAGTACTCAATCATCTGGACTAAAGACGGAACCTTGGAGGCAACCAATGTAATTTCTTGAGGCTTTTTGATATCAAAATGTTAATACTCAATGAGGAATGAGGTTGTTGAGGTAGGGGTTTGGGGAAAAACCAGACAGTTCTAATTCAGTACTTTTCGAGATAATGAAGAAAAACTTACCGCCAAACAATATGCATGTACAGAAAGAAGCAGGTCCAAAATGCATTATAACTGTGAATGTAATTCTTGGAACTACCTGGTTCTTCGACCAAACGATAGTATGTATTTTTTTCCTTCCTCTTTGCGTAAAAAGCTCAAAAATGAAAAAAAAAAAAAAAAAAAAAATTGGAGCTGCCTGGTTTTCTCCCCAAACCCCTCAATTCTTATTTAGACTTTACATATAATTATATCGTAGAGAATTTCATTTCTTAAGAGAATCAGTTGATAGACGATATTAAGACATATGGATCATATGCGGAGACTAAGAGAAAGGCAGAAAATGGGAAAGACTAGAGAATGCTGGGTTGTTTGCAGTGAAAGACCTGCCCTTGGGCAGAACAGTATGAATGAATGACAGTTAAAATAGAACATTGGATCACCATGCATGTAAAAAGCTCTGAGAATGAAAGGAGAAACCGTGACTCATTTAGCTGAGAGGTTCTTTTTAAAGGGACTGAGATTTAATATCTTGAAATATCTGCAGAAATTGTTGTGATCAAAGCGACTGTGGATGTGTTATACGTTCTTATTGTAATTTTTCGATTCGCCAACATTCCATCATTCATATTAGATCCAATCCACACTTATAGAGGGACATCATTTTATTTTTACTTCAATTTTTATTGTATCTGGGTTTTTTAATGTACTTCACTCCCACCCCTTCTACTAGTAAACTTCCACCCGTCTTCCACACAGAACCAAGACCGTATATGTAGTCAGAGTCGCACGGTCACAGTAAACAGTAGGCCTACTGAGTGAGTACAGTACGTTCCAGAAATATGTTCGCGTTTTCGAGTGACGAAAGAGCTTTAAATATTTTCGTACAGGTGTCGTCCGTTTCCCTACGTCGCATCCAGGTTTCCCTCACCCGCTTCTGTTCGCCCTTCTGTAAAGGTTAGTGACTGGACTGTCTTAGCTCTTTTCTGAAAACATTAATTTCTGTTAAGATTTGGACTTCTACGTAATATTATACAACTGTTTAAAATAACTTAAATAGAAGGGCCTCGTTAAGGAATTAACTGTCACTTGATTTCCCCCTTTTTACGACTCTGTGACATAACCACTTGGACGGACAGTAGATAGCATGTCTGAGTAATTTCATCTTTTTGGATCGAGCAGAAGTGGAGATTGAATTTACAATACGTAAGGTACTCTTTTACAGAGTAGATACAGAATTATTCCAACATGAATTGCTAGTACGAATGACGAAATTGGTAATTGATATTAGGTACAATAGTCTATAGTGCGATATTATGTACAAAAGAACTGGAGCCTCTATCGATATGAACGGCCACCATTTTCAAAAATGTGTTTAAATATCCATATGATTATTTTTCAATTTAACTTCATTCTCTATATTGTACGTTAATATGCTGTAGACAGTATACTATATACTCCGTAATGAGTACGTCAGCATGGATAGCTAAGTTCGTGAGTAAAAATAGTTATTGTTAATTCTGTACTGTATTTTGATTAAATAAAAACCTAATGAAAATTATCAAACTCAAAATCGCGATATTTCCTAGTTTACGTAAATGGATGAGCTACTTTTCTTCCCGCCTATAGCCTACCTAGTAAAGTGATTTGTTCGTATTTTACGCCAGTATTGTCGAACTCCAGGTTTGGAAGGGGGTAGAAAACTGTGTTTCCGGTTCTCAACAGTTAATTCAAAGATATAGCCAGATTAATATTAGAAATGTTAGTAAAAATAAAATGATCTCCCGGTAGAACAGTATAAAAGAAATAATGCTATAGCGACAAGCTTGCCATATGGATAAGAATTATCTACAAATGTTTAATTATTTATTTTAATAAATAAATATTAATTTACTTATTTACTTACTCATTTACTTGCTTATTTATTTATACTGGCAGAGTTAAGGCCATAGGACCTTCTCTTACACTCTACCAGGTCACAAAGTACACAAGCAGTAAAATTTAACAAAAGTGAATCAACAAAATACTAACGTATTACAGAAAATAATAACATAAGAATTGACACTATAAAAATGAAAATAACAACATAGGCTAATAGAAAGAAATAAAGTACAGATCTAAAGACTGGAATATGCTATATACAACTCAATTAGTACAAATAGTTAATAGGGAAAACGTAAGAAAGAATACAAAAATTAAATAAAAAAAGTTCGTAGTCGTGAGAGTCTGGCATTTTCGTAGACGTAAAGTTTGTTGGGGATTAGTGGTGTAACTCTTCAAAGTTGTTGATTAAAATATTAATTTTAAATTTTTACGCCTATCCGGTGAAATCCTAGAGTATAGGTAATAATTCGTTGTCGATGTCGTACTCTGTTTTATGTTGTGTTGTTCTGATATAATGTAACAGTAGTTTTTAAAACACATGACACAAAGGATGCCGTCCAGTCAGCAAAATGTTCAAAACAAAAAGACCTAACTACAGAAAGGTTGAAGGGATTTCACAAGGTCTAGTCAGTAAAGTGTTCAAAACAGAAATATTTAAATACACAAAATTTGAAGAATTTCACAAATTTCACAAAGTTTATGATCAAGTCAGTAAAATATTCAAAGCAGGTCTACCTATACAGGATGAATCGTAAGCAATATACGATATTTAATTACAGGGGGTTATTCTTTGAGATATTTCAAACAAAAATGTTTAATATAGTTTTGCTAGTTTTTTCTTCCTTTCGAGATAAAAATGGTTTGGTATGAAACTTTTCATACCCTGTTTTGGGAAAGCCATTGAATTAATTTCCAATACGCTCAGTCAATTTAAGAGAGTAGTGTATTATGATTATGAATAATTGAAAGAATTTTAGTTTTGTCCTTCAGATGTTCAGAAATTTGATCCGAACAAAAATGTAACATTTTAAAATTCCTTTTCAGAACGAAACGTTACATTTGTTCGGATCAGATTTCTGCACATTTAAAGGCCAAAAAATAAAATTCTTTCAATCGTTTCTTATCATAATACACTGTTTACTTAAATTGACTAAGCATATTGGGAATTAACTGAATGACGTTCTCAAAACACGATATGAAATTCTTCATATGAAACAACTTTTATCTCGAAAAGGAAGAAAAAAGGAGCAAAATTGTATTAAACTTTTTGGTTTGAAATATCTCAAAAAAGAAGCCCTTGAAATTAATTACAGTACGGTTATTTAGTCTGACAGTCGCCGGAGATGTGCGCGTAGAACAGGCGAGTCCATTTAGTTATGCCAAAGGGTGTTTGGGTTATTCACTCACTTGCTTTTACCGACTGCTCGCCCTTATCTCTACTCCGGAACTCTCCCCACTCCTCCGATTACTTCCCCTCTTTCGCGTCGCTGAGCTGTCAGGACTAAATAATCGATCTGTACACGACTTACTGTTCAACCTATAGCATAATCACTAAATGTCATTATTGTTATGGTCCAGTTTTCGAAATAGAAAGATGTAACTATATGAAAGTTCAAGTCATTTCACAGTGATTTTGGTCCAGTAAATAAAATGTTCAATTTGATAAAGGTTACGGTCCACTCAGTAAAATGTTCAAAATAGAAAGATCAAACTATACAAGAATTAAATAAATTTCTACGACTACAAAAGGTTCAATGTGAGAGACGTTTCAATACAACAAAGTCACATAACTGAATTACTCAGACAAATAAGTAAAAAAATTATAGAGAAGAGTGCTGACCTGTCTTAAGTGTTTTCATGTGCGGTGTTCCTCCCTAGACAGATTGCAACAACTCATCATTGATGTGATTGCTGCGCAGAAAGTTTAATGAATCCAAAGTAAAAATAACTTACTGATCTCCGAGTTCGAATTAATTACAAGACTAAAATTTAAGCGTAAGAATAGCAATGTCAGACATAACAGAGTCATGAGAAAGAAAATGTGAGCATTCAATATCAGAAATGAATAGTTATTAAGACACTTTATTATTCTCAGAATTATTGTCGATTAATGACATCCAATGGAGAACGTAGTTCATTGCTTGTTTTTAGCGAAGCAGTAAGTTTTCCAAAACTCTGTTAGATAGAATGGAAACCAAAGACGTATGAAATCATAGTACTGAAAATCTGGAGGGTTCAAATGTGACAAAATATCTAATAATAACGGCGTTTGCATGACTGTCAATATATTGAATGTTTAATTGAGCACCTGAAGGGGTAACAGAGTTACCAAGTGGAACGTTGAACAACAGTTAATTAGAAAATACCTGAAATACCGCCAGCGAATCTGGAATCTTATAGAACACCGTATGATTAGCAGGACGAGCTCTTGAGGCAAACATTTCTTACTGCAGACGCAGTTTACGTTATTAATATTGGTTCAGAAAGGAGTTTGAGAACATGTGTTTCCTATGTAAAATGCCTTCTTCTTGACAAGTTTACACCAATCGATATCACTTCGTGACTATTTTAGTGACACTGTAAAGTTGCGATTTTTCCCAATATCCAGATTTGGACCGGTGTTCTGTCGCTGCCAGACCACTTCAAAATAACTAAGAATCGTTCCAAAAATGGCAACAATTCCTATGCGTTGTTCTTTTCTTTAGTTGGTTATTTAACCACGCTATATCAAATACTTTATTTAGCATCGATGGTATTGATGATAGCGAGATTGTATTTTCAGGCCGAGGAATCACCATAGACTACCTGACATTCGTCTTACGGTTGGGGAAAACCTCGGAAAAACCCAACCAGAAATCGGCGCAAGCGGGAATCGAACCCGCCCCCGAGCGCAACTTCGGATCGGCAGGCAAACGCCTTAGCCGACTGAGCTACGCTGATTGCTTATTACGTTATTCACGTATATACAGCCGTAGATACGTAAAAATTAATGAGAAACTTCAACTCCAAATTCGTATACTTAAGTCTTCATCAAAATCATTACGGTCTTGTTATCGAGTTATGGGAACGAAACAAGAGCAATAATTAAAAATAAAAACATAAACTTGAAGCTTCAGAGTCGAATTTCGATAGGTAGTTTTCTTAGTAGGTTATCCTATTTAATGACGCTTTATCAGAATATGCAATTAGAAAAGTTCAGGGTAACAGACTGGGTTTGGAATTGGACGGGTTACATCAGTTTCTTGTCTATGCGGATGACTTTAATATGTTAAGAGAAAATCCAAAAACGATTAGGAAAAATACGGAAATTTTGTTTAAAGCAAGTAAAGCGATAGGTATGGAAGTAAATCCCGAAAAGACAAAATATATTATTATGTCTCGTGACCAGAATATTGTACGAAATGGAAATATAAAAATTAGAAATTTATCCTTCGAAGAGGTGAAAAAATTCAAATATCTTGGAGCAACAGTAACAAATATAAATGATACTCGGGAGGAAATTAAACGCAGAATCAATATGGGAAATGCTGGTTATTATTCGGTTGAGAAGCTTTTGTCATCTAGTCTGCTGTCAGAACATCTGAAAGTTAGAATTTATAAAACAGTTATATTACCGGTTATTCTGTATGGTTGTGAAACTTGGACTCTCAATTTGAGAGAGGAACGGAGATTAAGGGTGTTTGAGAATGAGGTTCTTAGGAAAATATTTGGGGCTATGAGGGATGAAGTTACAGGGGAATGGTGAAAGTTACACAGCGCAAAACTGCACGCATTGTATTCTTCACCTAACATAATTAGGAACATTAAAGCAAGACGTTTGAGATAGGCAGGGCAGGTAACAAGTATGGGCGAATCCAGAAATGCATATAGGGTGGTAGTTTGGAGACCGGAGGGAAAAAAATCTTTGGGGAGACCGAGACGTAGAAGGGAGGATAATATTAAAATGCATTTGAGGGAGGTGGGATATGATGATAGAGACTGGATTAATTTTGCACAGGATAGGGACCGATGACGGGCTTATGTGAGGGCGGCAATAAACCTGCGGGTTCCTTAAAAGCAAATAAGTAAGTAAGTTGTATCAACCACTACGTTATTTAGCGTTGATAGAATGCTAATAGCATCGTGGTGTTTGGCGAAATGAAGATGAGGAATGTCCATGAGATTATGTAACAATTGGATTAGAGTTGGGGAAAATTTAGCAAAAACCAAACCAGATAAGCAACCCAAATGGGAAACGAACCCATGCACGAGCGCATCCCCGAATCAGTAGAAAAACGCACAACCACCTGAGCTACTCCCTAAACGTTTAAGTATGCTGCTGTTGTTTAGGCAACTGTCCGAAGACAGTCTGAACCTCATAAGTGATATCAAGAAGGCATCACCTATGAGGCAACTAAGCCAGGAGATAATGGGTTATGGTGTCCAGTTCCTTTCTCCCTCCATTGCATACATCGCCGACTAGCTACATATTACATTAGTCAGACTTCAACTGTACAGAAACAATTATACTCGTACTTCCTCTGAAACAATATATTGTTAAGTGAGATGTGCTGACTGATAATAGATGTACATATCAGCCAAAACTTCAATCAGAGTATACGTTGAAGTCTTTACAAGAACATTTCCGCATACATAAAATAAGAAATGAAGACACAAAATATCAGTTAAGAATATTCAATGTTAAAGAAGAAAAGAAAATAAGAAACAAAATGAATAGAACAGTAGAAAGAATAACGACGTATTTTCCTAAGATAGATTTATTTTATTTTATTGGATTATTTTACGACGCTGTATCAACATCTAGGTTATTTAGCGTCTGAATAAAATGAAGGTGATAATGCCGGTAAAATGAGTCCGGGGTCCAGCACCGAAAGTTACCCAGCATTTCCTCGTATTGGGTTGAGGGAAAACCCCGGAAAAAAACCTCAACCAGGTAACTTGCCCCGACCGGGATTCGAACCCGGGCCACCTGGTTTCGCGGCCAGACGCGCTGTCCGTTACTCCACAGGTGTGGACCCCAAGATAGAGACATATATATGAGAGACGTAGACAGGCTGAAACTAGGCTTGAAAGATTGTTTTAGTGAAAATGAAACAAACTAAGAGGCCTAAATATTGAAGCCGAAGAAGAATATTCATTAGGGCGTCCTCTGACGGAAAGGTCCGCTTGGGTTTCAGGCGTAGAATTATATCAACGGAGTTCATGAAATCAGCGTATTCCGAATCTCAGCGAACCGGTGGACATCAATGACGTCACGCTGCAGCGAAATAGAAACAAAACTGCTGGAAGGTTCTATGGCTGACATGGCGGCTGTACAAGTTGTTGTCTGTGCTACGCTAGCAAGATTTTTCGAAATTTCCGTCCTGTCATCTCGTTCAAAGAAAAGAGAGCATAAACAACTTATTTCTTGAGCCAGTTGTAATAACTGGTCCGTTGACATGTTTGCTCATAAGCCATTAACATATTGTTTTTACGTTGTGCTCATTACAAACAATACAGCAAAACACACCGCCATAACACAACGGTGCACGATGTCATTCGTCTGCTAATTCCCGCCCTATACAAGAACCAATCAGATTCATTAATGGCGGCTGATGGAGACTGCCACCACCTCTGCAAGCTGATGGAACCGGTGCGACACCGGTGGAGCATCAGTGACGTCATCGTTGAAATTCGGAACACCGTGATGCCATCAGATTGCTCATCGCTGAGATTCGGAATACTGTCAATGAGAAAGTAGGCCGAAAAAAAGTTGAAAATACATTAATATATTTCAAATTTTAGAGTTCATAATGACATAGAGATACTATCGTGTGTTAGTCTCGAAGACGATCACTCGGGAAGACGTGACAGGTATCAGTTTGCTCGAGCACGGTTTTGGTACCTCAACGAGCGCCACACATCACTTCCGCTAGGAGCGCAGACCGCGATCAAAACTTTGAATCTTGCATCCACAACCTTCCTCGTTCGAACCCTACACGGCAATCGTAACTTCCACTTTATTGGACTCGGTTCGTACGACTTTTTATCCACTAGCGACGCAGAAGAGGAACACAGCGTAAGAGAACATTCGATTATAAGCCTTCTTTTACCCGCTGTTGCGTCTGTCTTTATTAATCGTAGTTTCTTTCTAGAGCTCCGCCAATATTTGTAGTGCTTTATATTAGCTATAACTACAGAAAATAATTCCTTCAATTAGGAAGGAGTCCTCTGCTCAGTGTTGCTCGTGATGTTGTTACAGCTAGAATAATTCATTACTTCTTCGAAAGGTTCAAATTTCAGAACTAATTAAACATGCTCCACTCATTGGATATTTTAGATTGTACCTTTTAGTTGATACTGCATTATACCACTGAAATAGGTAGAAAGCATAGGGGCAATAAATGAGATGAGGATGAAGGTACTACAGAGTCAGGGGATAGGACTTAGGATACCGTTACAACAGAAGAATACATTAACATTCTTAATTAGTTGTAATCGGTCGGGTGCGTCGGACTGAAAGCAGTCAACTCTTGAGCTACCGTAACAAAAGTTAATTAAACACAGGCTTTATTATCTTCGTAATGTAATTAGAAGTAGGCCTAGTCCTGGAACACGTCCAACCAGGTGTGCGTAATTCCATTCGCCTTTCCTCTTCCTCGGTTCTACTCCTAATTTCAAGAACCTAAAATGCCTGCATCCTTATGGACGTCATGTCTTGCTGCCACTAGGACGGCAAAATGTAATTAAGAAAATAAAAAATTAGACAATCTTCTTAAGCAATCCGTTCCTTCATGTTTTACATTTATGACATGTTTGTGGCTCAAACGTTAACGTTTATATATTTTACTTGCCTATTTTACGACACGCTATTTAGCGTCGTTGAAATTGGTGATAGCCAAATGATATTTGGAGAGATGAGGCGGAAGATTCGCCCTAGATTACCTGACATTCGTCTTAAAGTTAAGGAAAAACTCGGAAAAAAATCAGGAAATCAGCCGAAATGGGAAACGAACACATGCCCAAGCGCAACACCAGATCAGCAGGCAAACGTACTACCGCCTGAGCTACACCGGTGGCTGGTAGTATTTATAGTTGCAAATTCTGCTCTTATCGTTCCGAACACTGAAATGGAAATGAAATCTCCAGTTCATTGAAACTAAGTAAGTGGTCAGTATTTTATATTTGATTCTTCTTTTTAGCATAAAAGGTGTCAATGTATCATGCTGACAGCCTGTACACAGAGCCCCATACTTGTGAATATCTGTTAGTTTATAACTCTTAGCCGGACAATAAACGTCTGAAAGTGCGCAGAAACCAAGTGCTTCTACCAGCAAAAGTGAAGTGTGGAGTGAGGGATAAATGAATATTGTCTCGAGTCTATTGAGGAGTACGGGCCTGCTCCACTGAGAAAAGGTTTACCCTAGATAGTGTAATGTACCATTGCTATATTCCTACTATGTCACCATAGTTTAAGGTATTCATAAGTGTAATCTTTCAGTTGTTGCCCTTAACAACACGCTAATCCCTTATTCATCTGTCGTAAAAAATCTTAGATTATTATCAAAAAAGAAGCCAAGTTGGAATTTTCAAGTTAAAGAAACGATAAAAAAAAATCTGTTCCTCCATTCACTGTTTGAGTAGCTTGAGAAACGTCTTGCCCCAGCAACTAAAACTTACCCTAGTACAAACCCTAGTAATGCCGCACTTCGATTATTGTGACGTTTTGTTAAGTGACCTAAGTTCTGAACTGTCAGTCAAGTTACAGCGAGCTCAGAATATGTGCGTCAGATACGTGTGCAACATCCGACGATATGATCACATATCACCGTCCTTCGCAAGTCTCTCGTGGCTCCGACTTAAAGAACGTAGAACTTTACACACTTTGTCTTTACTCTTTCGAATTCTGCACACTTCAACACCAAATTACCTTTCTTCTCGTTTCTCTTATCTATACTCTAACCACGACGTAAATACCAGATCACTTATCTGTGGCACGCTAAGTATACCTCTTCATAGAACATCTTGTTATTCATCATCTTTTACAATATCCACCTCGCGTCAATGGAATTCCTTGTCACAAAGTATTAGGGGCTGCAAGACAACAAACACCTTTAAGAACAGCTTAAAAGATAACCTTATTAGCATTTCACTCCAATCATATTGATTTAAAATATCACTGACTACATTGTTACTTTTTTCTTTAGACATCATCCTGATTGTGCTGTATTTTAATTGTCTCATAATAATCTCTTTCTATTATCTAACATTATTTGAAATATATTAACATTCTATGTATTTTAGTTTAATTCTGCTACACAGTTTATTTCAGTGTTTAATTAACAGTTCATAGTATTTTGTTCTTTAATTTGTAAATAACTCTTGTATACATGTAACTCTCATCTAAATCAAATTGTTCAATTCTTTGTAAGTTCATGCATATGTATATACACTTTTTGCTGGTTGAGTGGAAGAGAAGGCCTTACGGCCTTAACTCTGCCAGATAAAATAAATCATTATTATTATTATTATTATTATTATTATTATTATTATTATTATATAAAGTGGCCTAGGCCTACATGTCACACCTCGTGTTATCGCTTAGTGGGCGTGGAAAAAATGACAGCGTTCTCGACGCAAGAACGAAAGCGCTCTCTTTTGTCTGTTGTCACACTAAGAGAGAATGAGAACGAGACGGACCAAAGGGAATGATCCTTGAAAGAGGATGAAATGATTTAACATTGTGAATAAAGAGGGGAAATAATTTCACAAGAAATAATGATACGTGATATTGGCACTAGGCCATACTGTTCATTCACTCATTCATAGTGTTCTGCCCAAGGGCAGGTCTTTCGCTGCAAACCCAGCATTCTCCAGTCTTTTATATTTTCTGCCTTCCTCTTTTTATCCTCATATGATCCATATATCTTAATGTCGTCTATCATCTGATATCTTCTTCTGCCCCGAACTCTTCTCCCGTTCACCATTCCTTCCAGTGCATCCTTCAGAAGCCAATTTCTTCCCAACCAGTGACCCAGCTAATTTCTTTTCCTCTATTTCATCAGTTTCTTTTTCAGCATCATTCCTTCTTCACCCTATCTTTCTAATACAGCTTCGTTTTTTATTCTGTCTGTCCATTTCATACGTTCCATCCTTCTCCATATCCACATTTCAAATGCTTCTAGCCTGTAATATGCAATAATACATAGTGTAATATGAACCTGGATTTAGATAGAACGGCTTGAGTGTATATTCTGTGTATCTATGTTTCATGATATTTGACAGATAAAAAATTACCAACACACACATACATCTGTAAATTCAGTAACGTTGTAAATTTGTGTCCCGTTTTAAATGCAACACCTATTTTAAAAGCTCTACAGTATCGATTAGTTACTACAATGATGGAAGAACAACACAAGCCTGACTGGCTGATTCGACTCGACGCTTCAGTTTATTATTTTTCGTTGTTATATTTCTGATATTTTTTTCGTGTACTAATTAGCCTTCTGCCACGATACTCTCTCAACGGCACAGCTGAAGTGTGAATGGAAGCGAATGTAGTACAGATGTTATTGTACTGTATTACTTATTAACAAATATTTCAAACTTATTCACATAGTAAGAGTCACAGCATTATGGATGCCAATTAAAAATTGAAAATATAATAATCATATACTATACGTTTCATTATACCCCATCACAAGTCAAAGATTCACAAATTCTGAATCTCCGATTCTCATGAGATTGAAAAAAGAATACAACTTTTAACTACTCAAATAATATCGGGGTACCATAACAACGAAATCTGTATTATTGTAGGGTACCGAAGTACATATAATATTTCCGTGCAAGAATTCTGAGTTACCATATGATGAAGGATGGGTGGAGCGGAGAAAAATTCTCTCCGGCACCGGGATTCGAACCCGAGTTTTCAGCTCTATGTGCTGACGCTTTATCCACTAAGTTACAACGGATTCCAGTTTCGATGCCGGATTGAATCCTCTCAGTTTAAGCTCCACCTCTTAATTTCCCTTTAGTGGCCAACCCTCATGCACTGTGTCACAGATGTGCGACAGTGGCACAATGTCCAACACACTTTGTGCAAGAGTGCACTCATTACGAGTGACTAAGTGGCCGGGATCCGACGGAATGAGCGCCATCTTAAATCACTAAATTATTATTTACGCATATGATATGAATTTTTCTCCCTTCTACCTATCCTTCATCAAACGAAATTTGTCCTTATCAATTATAGCAGTGTTTCCCAGTCTCGACGCTACCGCCATCCTGGTTTTCAGGGGAACAGTAATTTGTTAGGTGAGAGTATAGAACGTTTCGGGTTTTATGGATTCTAGGTTTAATTTTAATTCAATAATAAGAGAAAATAAAATATTTAAAACATAGTTTTGAAATTGTATTTATGTAAGAGTATGTTTTGTTACTTATATTTATATGTATAAAAACTTACGTTCTAATGTGCTTTTTCATTCACTAGCCACGAAAAAAATGCGATTAATTCGTGATTATGTATTTTCAAACAGGATATATTGTCCATCTTACAATAGGACTCCGAGCCTATCGTCGGAGCACCGATCACTGCTAACGTCTCAATTGAAGAAAATTAGACTGAGAAGAGCAAAGATTCTCTTCCACTAGACAGCTGAATATGTAAATTCTCTTCTAGAGTCCTGCACAACCAGTTACGAGAGATAGAAAAGACATTGCTACTTAACGCCTGGCGCTATAGACAATATGCGAAGCTCTTGTGTCTCGCGAAGTGGTCCAATGTTCGGTTTAACGAATGTCCGCGTCTCAGTCAGGTGGATAGCTATGGATCATGAAAGACGATAATATTGAGCCATCCAGGAGTTTCAAGAATCGTTGCAAGAATGCGATTATCATTATGTATCTTTTAAATGATATTTACTCCTCTCTCCTCATTGATTAAACGCGCATCATGAAACTACAATCATAGACATGAGAGTGCTTTTGTTTTTGTTAATAACTTTTTATCTCCCTAAAAACGATTTATTAGAGAAATAATAATACATCCATTTAGAATAATTAAAAGACATAGGCTATATTAACAACGACGTACTCTTTCAAAGGTAGCCTATGTATTTTGAGTTTAAAGTGTGAAGTATGGCCTTTTTTGGCCCACTGTATATATGTGTGTGTATTTATTTTATGTATTTATTTTCTATTTTTTTAAGTCAATGAATTAATTATTATAATAATTTATGTAAGCCTATCTATTTTATAATTTAATTAATCACTAGCCCAATGACTATTTTTGTTAAATATAAAAGTGTATATAATTTGGGTATTTATTTTGTATTCCTTATATTCAATGAAGTAATAACTAGTTTTTGTGCATAGAGGTGTATTGAATTTAAATATTTTTGGATCTTTTCTTCAAGGTATTAGGCCTAATGTTTGTTAAATTCTATATGTAAGTTCTGCAAAATAATGTTAAATTTATTACAAAAGGGAAATGTATTTTATTACTCTACAAAGTTCTTCGCCTGACTGTTCTTCTAAGGAAGCGAGCATTGTCTCGGAAACTGATTGATAATTTATTCTGTTTATACTTATATTCTTTCGAGTTTAAATATAAGTTTAATTGCTGTACAGTTAACAGTAGTGAGTAGGCACTTGCTTTTTAAATTTTTTATGGGCTTTCAGTATTTATTTTGATTTTCTTGTAATGAAGCGATTGTATCGCCTCATGTTAATAAAATCGTATGTTATCCTACAACTTTTGATGTAATGGGGCAATAATGGAACTGGTTAAAAATCAAATCTGTCTTCCTGCAGAAAGGGGGACACGTCGAACGAAAGAAGCATTCAATTTTTTTGCGATCGAACCGGAAAGGATGCATTCTTGAAACTATTTTGTTAGAAAGACAGTACCGGATGACGATATGAGCAAATGAAGTAGATATAAAAAAAACATGACTGCAGTTTCAGAAAATAGGATTGTGAGAAGCTTTGTTGACAGGATGTTCGAAACGTCTCCCTGTCGAGTAAGAGCAAGTGCGAAATGGATGGGTGAGTTGCTGAATGTGTCGTGCCAATCCATTAATTAAGCTCATAGATCTGTTTAAACCAGCACTAAGCCAATCTTCAAACCGCCACCCAATTCAGTATGTCAAACACTTCACAGCAACATGACTACAGCACGCTATTAACGCATCAACAAACCTATTCATTATATTTCCACCCACTCCACCAGCTAAACGCACCCATCCGGGTCTCAATGAATCTTGAGTTAGTTATTTACATTTGGATATACAGCCAGTTGATGAATATCATCATTACTGTAAATAAATAATCATTATTTACAGAGAATTTTGTATCCGTATAGGGGATTAACAAGCGCTGAAATCCGGGGATACATTATAGTGTCAGCACGATGCTATGTAAGACAAACAGGATACGTATTGGGAAGTCATTAAAATCCATCCTACAGACAAGATTTTAAGTTACAATCGTGGTCAGGGCTACCACTAAAGCTCGGATATGAACAAGGTTGCTAGAAGTGCGGTTTTACAAGGAAGATTACGGAATTTTTCCGTTTGGTTATGTGAACTGGGTAAATTTTTAACCGTACGCCAAATCTTCCGTTTTTGAACTTGAAGAATTCAGACTTAGAAAACAGGATACATGGCATCTTATTTGTTGTTTTTTTATAAAATGTTATAATTTTAGTAGGTTATTTTACGACGCTTTATCAACATCTTAGGCTATTTAGCGTCTGAATGAGATTAAGGTGATAATGCCGGTGAAATCAGCCTGGGGTCCAGCACTGAAAGTTACCCAGTATCTGTTCATATTGGGTTGAGGGAAAACCCCGGAAAAAACCTCAACCAGGTAACTTTCCTCGACCAGGAAGGTGTCATAGCTGTTACATACATTGGACTACCTCTTTCCATGTTTTGTCTTTAATTGATTTCTTATCCTTTGAAGGAATTCTCAGTTTCGAAAGATTTTCTGAGTAATTTCCTACTGTAGATCTGATAATCACTTTATTATAGACGATATGTATTTACATATCATTACGGTTTCTGGTTGAATTTGTTTTGTGGAGAAGGAAGTAAACAGTTGAAAACAAAGTTTACTACTACCAAGACAGTAGGTATCGCAGAGATGACTGTACACCAGTGGTCGACAAAGATATCATATTAAATACAGCCCGTAAAACACAGAAAAGGGGAATGTAGGAGGACGAAAAATGCCTAAACTGCTTTACTTTGAACAGTCAGCCTGGGAGGTGCAGTCGGTAGAGTGCTCGCCTTCTGTGCCCAATGTTGCTGGTTCGATCTCGGCCCAGGTTGGTAGCATTTAAATATGTTTAAATGTGAAAAGCTCATGTCAGTAGATTTACTGGCATGTAAAATAACTCCTGCGGGACAAAATTCCGGCACATCGGCGACGCTGATCTAACCTCGGCAGTTGCGAGTGTCGTTAAATAAAATATAATTTAAAAACATGTAATTTGAATGAACAAGTGACGGTTAAGAGGAGAGAGATCATGCCTTACCCCTCCACCCTGGTTGTGTATTAAGGGGTTGACTATTGAGTCAAGAAATGCCTACCACTGCTGTACACAATCGAACTGATTGGTTCACAAACACTGGGCAATATTTTAGATTTAATAAAATTTGCTTGAAATACATTTCTATGAAATGTACTGCCAGAACATTAAAGGAAAGTATGAGCGAAACAGACCTTCAATTGATGGAATAAAAGAGTTTTACACATATTCTAACTATGATAAACGTTGCAGCGATTTTTATAACACAGTACTCTCTAATAAGATTGGGTTGAGAATTGCACACTCAAGTGAAAAACATTAATTTACCTTAATAGTTTCAAAATAAAATATATTAATCATTATGCTATTAAGCGATATAAGAATGTCAGCCACCCGTATAGCTCAGTTGGCAGAGAAACTTGGCTCCTGACCCGGAGTTTCGCTCGAACCTGGGTTCGATTCCTGCTTGGGTTGATTATGTGCTTAGTTTTTTTTCATGGTTTTCTCCAATCTTAAAGTGAGTGTCAGCAAATCTATGGTGAATCCTCGGCCTCATCTCGCTATCACCAATTCAATTAGCGCATTGATACAGCGTCGTTAAATAACCAACTAAAAAGAGAACGGAATATTTCCCAATATGGAGAGTAAACAAGGTTAATCTGCTGATGTGTTCTGGTGTCAGAAGTTCAGATGTTATAGGCCCTATTATATTTCTCCTTATAAATAGTCGGGCAAAAAGTCAATCCAAAATATACCATTAAAATATGAACTAATATTAAAACTGTACAATAATATTGAATGTACAAATTATCAATGTAGGCCTATTCACATATTTTACTGTAGGCCTACAGCATTTTCAATATGAGTACTTAGCTGCGTTTTATTATGGTGCTTTAAATGTCATTTCTTTCCACATATAGGGCCTAGTTTTACCTGTGACAAAATAAATCCAATCTTTGGCTCTAAATAGTAGTTTAATTCTTAATAAGAATAAATTAATTATTAAACAGACTTCTTAAAAACATAAAAATAGAACTAAAACACGTACCCAGTGAAATGGTGAAATTCCCTTTTTTCATTTTACTCAAATGAATTATTAAGCTATAAAAATAGATTTATGAAATGTATAGCTATATATTTCTAGCTTAGTATTACGTGAGTAATGAGAAGAATTAAAATTTTTATTTTATTTTAAAAGGTCGAGAAAATATTCTGCATTAATAATATTCGCTACCTCCATATTCATTATTCACGCATTCTTTAATACGTTTCGCTATTCATATTAATAATTTACTAGAAATATAAAAGCAGAAACATGTAGTACAATTTACCTCTTTTTCGCAGTTTTGACAGATAATTTTCTTTTCGTCTGTCGTAAAATCTTCGTCTCCACTAAAGCCCTCATTCATTAATATAATCTTGAACGCTTTTCTTTTGGCGTTACAGAGTTTGTTAGCGTATCGAACCACTAAGCAAATGCCAATGGGCGTATTCCGAATCTCTGCGCTGAGCAATCTGTTGACATCACGGTGTTCTGAATTTCAGCGACGTCACTGATGCTACAGCGTTGTCGCCTGGTTCCATCAGCTTGCAGAGGTGATGGCAGTATCCATCAGCCGCCATCAGTGAATCGGATTGGTTCTTGTATAGGGCGGGAATTAGCAGACGAATGATGTCGTGCACTGTTGTGTCATGGCGGTGTGTTCTGCTGTACTGTTAGTAATTTGCACAACGTAAAATAATATGTTAATGGCTTATGAACGAATATGTCAACGGACCAGTTATTACTACTGGTTCAAGAAATAAATTATGCCAGGGCTGGGCACCGGGAGCGAACCCAAACTCTAAACGGGGATGCTTCATATTCATCCGTCACGGAATCAACGCTGCGCGGTGTTCGGCGGAAAAGAAAGGGGATGAAGAGAAGTCATAAGGCTCTCTCCCGTGAGAGAGTAGAATTCGCTCTTGGTGCCCAGCTCTGGTTTATGCTATCTTTTCTTCGAGCGAAATGACAATACGAAAATTTCGAAAAATCTTGCTAGAGTAGCACATACAACTTGTACAGTCGCCATGAAAGTCATTGAACCTTCTAGCAGTTTTGTTCCTATTTCGCTGTAGCATGACGTCATTGATGTCCACAGGTCCGATGAGACTCCGAATACGCTGAATATGTTTCGATTAACAGTTAAACCCGAGAAGAAAGCCGCAGCCTGTCATATTTATCTTTATAGCCTACATTACTGGAGAACCTGTTTCGTTACTAGCGTGCACATCTGCAAGAATGCTGCCACAATAATGGAATGCTGGAGGTAACAACAATATTTCGGTAATGAAACGGACGTTAAATCGAACTATAAATAATTGGAATGACATACCTTCAGCGGCCTTTGAGGTCTCTCCTTCCTTAAGGAGATTTAAAAAAAAACTTAAAAAGTGTAAATGTAACAAAACATACGTTACGTTACATAAATTAAGATGACATATATTTACTTAGTATGGCGAGTCATGACTTTGGTTTGAATTGTAAATTAGTTTAAAATAGCTTGTAAGATGTTCTTAGTCCACCAATTTTAGGTTAATATAAATTTATAAGTAAAAAAAAAATGTTATGTTTTATTTAACGACGCTCGCAACTGCAGAGGTTATATCAGCGTCGCCGGATGTGCCGGAATTTTGTCCCGCAGGAGTTCTTTTACATGCCAGTAAATCTACTGACATGAGCCTGTCGCATTTAAGCACACTTAAATGCCATCGACCTGGCCCGGGATCGAACCCGCAACCTTGGGCATAGAAGGCCAGCGCTATACCAACTCGCCAACCAGGTCGACATTTATAAGTATGATTCTACGGAATAATAATGTGTAAATGTTTGTTTCATTTGAAGTGTTGTATCAGTGAAGCGTGTTGAGTTAGCGAGGCTATGGTTTACAGTGGCACTGGATAGTTTCGATCAGTGAAAAGTTTATATTGTCAGTGAAATGTGTTCTGCAGTGTCAGTAAAATGTGCCACAGTTCCAGTGCAGTCAGTTAGATGAGAGTGAAGTGTAAAGTATCAGTACCAAAATAATATACATGTGCATGTCATATATATATAGGCCTATATATATATATATATATATATATATATATATATATATATATTGTAGGATTTCAATGGAAAATTTACTTCTTTAATTAGCTTATTTTAAAACAATTAATTGTAATTATTGTGTATAATTAAATTACCATTTACACTGGATGTTCCGCCATTTGCAGTGAAAATATATATATACATATATCGTTTGATATGTATATTTAAATATTTGTATATACGTAAGTTACGTTATATGTGTAACTTTTCAAAATAAAATCATTCAGTAACACTAAGGTTTTTACAGAAAATATAATTAAATTCTCGTTATGATGTGAACTTATAATTTACAGCATTTTCAGTACAGTTCACTATTTATACAGGTTTTTTCTACCGTACGCTTTCTTATAATTAACTCTGTGAACTGTATGGACGTGACAATTAGTACGTTCCTATTGAAGTCTTCACAAAGAAAAATCAACGAATAATGAACAAAGCTGACTAAAACAACAAGCTTCAAAACTGGTTTAATAACATGCACATAATTAAATATGGATATCAGACATTTGCTCACAAACCTAACAGAGAGCTTCCTAATTAACAGCACGGTATTTCTGATTGAGAAATAATGTTTTATATCCTTCACGATATTACGTGAGTAAGTAAATGAATTAAGCACAATGAAATAATATAGAAGTACAATTCATAAGTTAATAATACCTGTAACTTGGAGTTCGTATTTTTTATCCATCTCCATGAAACCTTTTTCAGTGCTATACGTAGGTCTATTTTTCACTGATGTATATCAATAATGCTCAAGTGACACTTTTCCGGCTACAAATACAGCAGCATGAAAGTCGTGATCATACGACCAAGGAGGTGGTTGCTTATGAACGGCTTCCTTCTATTCCATTAGTCCGCCTTCAGGAGAAGACACGGGCTGGAACTGTCCTCGCACGCAGACCGCTCAGGTGAGCCCATTGTATTACACGATATGGAATGGTGTGAATATCCAAGGCTCCCCGCAGTATAGATCCCCTACGCGCCGCCTCCGAACTCTCTTACAGCCTACATGATCCCTTTACCTTTATGATTTTTCCTTACCGCGGTCCCTCAACCCAGATCCCACGAGTTACCATGAGCCTAGTGGATAGCCCTCGATGCATAGCACTACCACCAACAACGAAAGACAACATATCCATTGGGTCAAAAGTTCGACGGCGGGCAGCACCCGACTCTACATCGGAAACCTAGAAAAGAAATGGAGATGATGAAAGAGTGGAAGTGTAATTATGATGGCGAAATGGGTCCGAGGTCCAAAGCAATTCGAGGGAAAACTTCGGGTTAAACCTCAAACAGTTAAATTTCCCCGACCAGGATTTGAACCCAGACGTGCTAACCGTTACCCCACAGCGGTGAATTATGAAAGTCTTATTTTGTATCGAATTTCTCGAAACTAACAAAGGAATTCAATCTTTTAAATTTTATTACGAAATTAATGAGTAAAGCCTGGATTTCTAAGCAAAATTCATATTCTTTTCCACACTTTTAAAGGTAAGCAGAAAGGTTACACTTCGTAAGACACTCCTAGATAAGCAGTTTTAACTATGTTTGCTAGTGCTTGTAAATGCTTATTTCGCAGGAAAACGTTTTTGCTTAATTATTTTACGATTTTTAATTAAAACAGCATATTCTACCCAAAAATGTAATTTTGAAACTCATATTTCACTCCTAGCCGTCATTTACCACTGATTCCCTTACTTTCATCGGCTAATAAAATTAACTTCAGTCGAATGCGTAAGAAAGCAATGCCAGAATATGACCAAGGCGGTTGTGAAATTATACTGCGTAGTTCTAATTAGGAAAGAACTTTGGGATTCCCCGCTAAGTTTCTGCGACTAGGCAGGTCAATTATCGCACTTATCGCGTTATCGGAATGACGTCATGTGCATGGATGGTGAATCCCCGAGTTCCAAGCTGCAGTGTGCAAGTTGTGCAGCACGCGTTGGTTCAATAAGGTGTGTGTGATTGCTCGCTGTTGTAGTTAAGGAATGACACCCACAAAAACCCACCATCACCAGTCTTACGCAAATGTGTGAATGAGTTTGAAAGTAATATTTTCAGTGACGGCAGTCTTATTTTGTTTGGTGTGTGAAAAGTGTTTTTCTGCGAAGAAAAAATATGAAATTGTGCAGCATATTAATACAAAGCGGCATAAGGTGATGTTTAAGAATAAATCTAAGTTAAATCAACAACTGATTAAAAGCAATGTGGATGAACAATCGAGTTCTAGGATACATTTTTCAAAGACTTATGTTTAGCACTAGCGGGTTTTGACATTCCGTTATGGAAATTGAATAATGTGCAGCTTCGGGTATTTTTAGAAAAATACACAAACAAGATGGTGTCGGACGAATCTACATAGCGCAAAAGCTATATGGCACAGTGTTTTCAATACTAATAAATTATCATATGCTCGTGTATTCGTTTCTGCTTATTTTGGTGCTTATTTTCACCATTTTTCGTGTTTATTTTACTGTTTCCGTGTATTCGTTTTTGCTTATTTTGGTACTTATTTTTACCATTTTTCGTGCTTATTTGCTTGCTTATTTTACTGTTTGATTGTGCTTAGAAATCCGGGCTTTAATAATGAGAATGAAGAAATACTGTATTCCATCTGTCTGTGTGTGTGCGTGCGTGTGCGAGGACAAAGAAGTTTTCTGATAGCAATGCAATCCAGTTTTAGTCCGTATTCTATTCTCGTTTCTTCAGTTTTGTGACACGTTACGTCTATAAGGGAAGATCCAACCTGCATTACACAGCGGTCGTCTTTGAGTGTGAAGTCTTTGTTTCCAAGTACAATAGCAGCACGGTTTTTAGAACCGTTATTCAGAGGTTGCGCCCAACACACACCAACAACTAGCCTGCGTAATGTCCTTTCACCAACAATAACGAATCTGGAGGGACTGAGAGGCAAGTTTGTGTTATGCAACGTCGCATATTCTATAGTTTGGAGGACTTTGTTTCATACACTTGCTGCTTTACATACTCCGTCTAAAACCACTGCTGAATTAGTTAGGAGCATCTTCATGAGGATCCGGATTTATTCCAACATCGGATTGAATCCATGCCTGGGTGTCTCAATAAGGTTCTAGCAAAGGTATGTGTTTGTGTATTTATTCACACTGCAGTGGGTATATACCCGGTGGCAGTGGTAACTAATTACATTCAATAATGACAATAATAAACTTATTAATTAAAAATACAATTAATAATAATACTAATAATTAATACTAACAATAATTAATAATAATACTAATAACAACAACAACAACAACAACAACAACAACAGGGAATATGCTAAATTAAATGAAACGATCACTTAAAATAACATTTGAAATAAATGTAATTTGTATCTTAAAACTAAGATCGAACAAAACCCACGAGTATGATATGTTCATATCTGCACAAGTACCTTTCAAATTACACTCATTTCGCTGTCAACAATGGGCTAATATTAGATATCAATAGAATGATTTTAACCAAAAAATGTGACTTCTTTCTTTCCTGATTTCTATGTAAAAACTAAGATATTACTTTACAGTTTGTGACGACGTTCACAGCATACTTTTGTGAAACCACGCTCTGATAACCTTTTGTGAAAGGTCTCACACTGCATATTGGGTACGTCTACCGAGTCAGATGTACAAGATGATTAGAGATTTGACCAACATGGCGCAGTGAAACCAAGCAGAAATAAACCAAGTCTGGATATTAATTAATATAATTAAATAGAAGATACAAACAAGTATAACTATAATATATAATAATGTAACAAGAATAATTAGTAAAATATTAAGAAAAATTAATTTTATTTATTTATTTAATCTGACAGAATAAGGCCATAAGGCCTTCTCTTCAATCCTACCAGATAGCACATATAAATACAAAAAAGAAATACAAACACTATTGAAAATAATACATATTAAATTAAAGCCCTATAGAGGGTCAACAGAGTCAAAAGAACACTATAGAGCTCTCATCGAGCTAATACAAGAAAAAAAGAAAGAAAACAGAGATAGCAATGATGACAGTGATAACTGATAACTGATGATAATATAAAGGACAACAACGCAATAATCACCGATGTGCACAGAACTTTTCTGAAACTGTATTCGACTCTGCCATATACAAATACAAAATCTACTATCGGCTCGTGATGAAGAAAAATATATAACCCTCTACAGTATTACAATACTTTAGATATTAAATAGGAAACAAGAGGAGAAGTGTCCCTATCAAATTCTCGTACAAATGTTTTATAGATGAATCTCAAGCTACGATATCCCATACTCATTTTCCTAATCTAGACATTTGAAGTGGACAACTCGCTTCTTCTTCTTCCGAGTATCTATCTCCCATGCTGTTGAACTTCAGAGTGATATCCTCCATACTGTCCAACTTACACTGTTTAATAATTTTAATACGGGAACACACGAAGGCTGTCAACAACAATTTAACGAATTTATAAGCTGAATTTGTATCACCGAAGACCTTTCTAAATTATTTCCACATGAAAAAATGAAAAGTCCTTATGAAGAAAGAAAAATTGTCCCTATCCAAAACACTCGCGGACCCCCAGAATGTGCTTCGGAGGAGAACAAACCCGGACAAGTTACATTTGAGTCACAGACTCTGCCCACATGTTCTGCTATATTTCAACAGATTTATCCAGAGAAAATCAAAACACGAGTGGAATTTAATTAATTATTAATACACGATTAGAAGAAAGTATATGAAGATTAGAAGAAATAAAGTACTCTAATATAATAAAATAGGTATTAATTGACTTACTAAAATTCTATTTGACTAATGTTAGCTTCACCAAAACATTTGAACAAAGCCGTCATTTTCAGTTGACTATGCGGTAAACAAATGACGATCGCAATGCATTTTTAGTAGGTTATTTTACGACGCTTTATCAACAGCTTAGGTTATTTAGCGTCTGAATGAGATGAAGGTGATAATGCCGGTGAAATGAGTCCGGGGTCCAACACCGAAAGCTACCCAGCATTTGCCCATATTGGGTTGAGGGAAAACCCCGGAAAAAACCTCAACCATGTAACTTGTCCCTACCGGGAATCGAACCCGGGCCACCTGGTTTCGCGGCTAGACGCGCCAACCGTTACTCCACAGGTGTGGACTTCGCAATGCATGTTTTATAGTACCGTAAAGAATTTGCAGTTTGAAATATTGGCAAACAAAGAAACAAATGCTACGGAAGTGAGAAAAACAAACAAATGCAAGGAAAGTGACAAAACTGTAGCGATAAACAGCCATGATTGGTTGAAACACGTCCTTTCGTGCCGTTTTATTGGTCAAAAGTGGTATGACGTAGTAAAAGTGTAATAGTCATATGTAATACCACGACTGATTTTGAACTTATCGATAAGGCAACGAGTCACTCATCAGTTCTGATTTGGAAAGACGGCAATGCTGCAGCCATGGTAACTTAGGCAAAATTGCACCTATCCATCTGTAAGTTAGTAAAGTGAAAGAAAGCGTATACTATTTATGATATGTACCGTTGCTGAATGTTTCGTTTCTTGTAGAAACTGAAAATTCTGAACAGAATATTGGTCATATCAAAAATATTCTTTGACAAAATTTGCTTGTAATTACCTTATCTGTAACTTGTGTACAACTAGAACATTTAGGGAGGAAGAACGAGATAAATTTTGTGTGAATAAAAAATGGGTGGACGGCACTTAATCAGTTATAATTTATAATGTTAAACTGTTAAGTTACTTAAATTAACGACATCACTGTGTTAACAGCGCTGGAACTCACTTGGATTCAGCAGATGTTGGAAATAACGTCGAAACTAGTCAATCAGGTACAATAACATCATTATTTAAAATGTTAACAAAGTGAAATCGTTATTTATTAATTTAAATTTAATAACTTAAAGTTAATCAGTGATTACATAAGCGTTAAAAGAGTGTGTACAAGAATGAAAATATTGACAGATTGATGATGCAAAAGGGTAGACTATAGTATGTGCGAACAGAATTACTCGACAAAAATGTATTCTGATTCATGTTGGATCAAGTTCTGCTTTCTTAGGAAGGTGATTTAACACGTAAAGCTGATTCTGAAACTGGAGACTATCAAGACCAAATTAATAATAAACGTTTTGAAAAAATTATTCGAGAGAAACTAATAGGTAAACTGCCTTCACATTCAGTTGTACGTATTTGACAACTCATTGTATTATAGTGTACAAGTGAATGAGACACCAAAACTGTCACAAAAAGAGACATGATCACGCGATTAAATCAGTGACAAAGTCACTCATACGACGTCCTCCTAACAAAAAGCGACAGAAAAACAATTCTTCACTGAACAATTGTTTAACGATTATGGTTATCTGTACTTAACTGCCTCCATAGGAGTGACCTTAATCTTATTGAATCTACGTGGTCTAAGGTAAAGCGCTATGTTGGTGAAAACAATTGCAGGAGATCTAGCGACTGATGGAGTTAACTACAAAGGGAATAGTTCAGTCACTGCAGAGTACTGGCAACATTACTGGAAGCATGTACAGGTATTAGAACAATAATACTAGGAGCGGGATGGGATTATAGACAATGTGATCGATAGCATAATAATCTCCAACAGCAATAGGATAGCGAAGATGGGTAGGACGACGACGATGAAGATGGCGATGACGATGTTTGAGACTATACAGGGGAGAGCAATTTTTATGGTTCCGAGTTGAGTCGTATATTGCAATGTAAAATTTAATATACTTACTTACTTATGGTTTTTAAGGAACCCGGAGGTTCATTGCCGCCCTCAAATCGGTCCCTATTCTGAGCAAGATTAATCCAGTCTCTACCATCATATCCCACCTCCCTCAAATCCATTTTATATTATCCTCCCATCTATATCTCTACCTTCCCAAAGATCTTTTCCCTCCGGCCTCCCAACTAACACTCTATATGCATTTTGGATTCGCCCATACGTGCTACGATAAACACCTGACCGTAGTCCTGTCATTCAAAAACAAAGCTTTACAATATAAGACACTCACACCCGACTTTATTGTTTGTTACTCAGTAGATTTATTTTTATTTTTTATTTTATTGGGTTATTTTACGACGCTTTATCAACATCTCAGGTTATTTAGCGTCTGAATGAAATGAAGGTGATAATGCCGGTGAAATGAGTCCGGGGTCCAGCACCCAGCTACTCAGTACAAGAAGAGCATGAGATGAAACGACAGGGGGAAATTCCGTGGGCCTATGTTAGTGTAATGAAGTCTTAAATTATGCGCACAATAGCGATACTATGCATTTAAAAAAATGTGTAGACTTCATAAGTTGCTGGTCATTGTTCTTGTGCTTATGAAGTAAGTTACAATACCTCGCACTAGATTAAGGAATTAGTAATTACTTTATTAAAATAATCAGTATACATTAATTTCCATACGATTATTAACTAATGTTTTCCACATGAGTAATAACCTATCTACGGAAATGCTTATCCCAGTGATCTTTATCATAATGAGCACCCACAGTCAAGATCACATTTCTTCCTCTAATCTCCTCCTGAGTAACTAACAATACTTCCTTAACAAATAAAGCTAAGCATTTTATTTTCCATTTAATCTGATATGCTGTATCGAATTCGATCTTACAAACTCCGCATCTAATGGCGTTCACCGTAACATTTATAACATCGACGAAGACAGAAGTCTCCGACACTACAAAGATGGTTTTGAATAATGGATTACGAACAGGTCGGTTCATCCATTAAATGAAAGGCTGAAGAGAAACCCAGCTCACTGCTCTACGAAAAGGTCACGCCGTAGCACGGCTGCATGTCGTTGGCTGAACTAGATAAGACACGGAACGTGAGAACGCTTTTGTACTGACCGCCCTCCCACTGCTTTCCTCGCAGTCTCAAGAGACGCTCCTATCATGGAAATGCCAATTACATCTTTGCCTTTACAACAAGATCATGCCGTAAGGTGCAAATACAACGAATTTTGATTTTAACTTCGCTCTTATTCATGCAGTTAAGGAACATAGATAATGTAAGTGCGCAATAATAATAATAATAATAATAATAATAATAATAATAATAATAATAATATTAATAGTATCAAAGAAATAATAATAATAATAATAATAATAATAATAATAATAATAATATCAAAGAAATAATAATAATAATATCAAAGAAATAATAATAATAATAATAATAATAATATTAATAATAATATCAAAGACATAATAATAATAATAATAATAATGATATTAATAATAATATCAAAGACATAATAATAATAATAATAATAATAATAATAATAATAGTATCAAAAAGACATAACAATAATAATAATAATAATAATAATAATAATAATAGTATCAAAAAGACATAACAATAATAATAATAATAATAATAGTATCAAAAAGACATAACAATAATAATAATAATAATAACAATAACAATAACAATAATAATAATAATAATAATATTATTATTATTATTATTATTATTATTATTATTATTATTATTATTATTATTATTTTCTTTTCGATACTATTTGGAAAAATTAATGGCTATTTCTCTACGATAAGTTACTACTCTTATCGCTAGATAGTCCACTAGTGGGGTTGCCACTTTTAGCCTCTAAAAAGCATTTCTGCAGCATTTTCTCTACAACTATTGGAACAGCTATACCGCAGTGACTGGATCGCCATTTCGTCGATAATAAAAAGAAGGTAGACCATGGGAAAGTGAGGATGGCATTTGGATGCAAAAGAGAGACAATGTCATTGGCGAATTGGGAGGAGAAACTTTTAAATAGTAGACGAAAACACGTCCTTGCAAGGGAGTTTGGGATGAGAAAAACTGAATATGAGAGCTCCAAGCCTGTTGGCCACTTCTCTCACTCCGAGTTTCACCGTTCCACTGAAGGAACTACAGAACATTTTGAAGGGGTAGCCGAAAATGGACATAACCTAACAGCTACCACATTACGGAGAAATAGGAGAGGCTATATACTTACAAGTAGAAACATTTTCAATACAGAATATAGCTTATGATTTAGGATGGAAATATTACAGAAAAGTCCAAAACGATAGATTTCTACGGCAGGATTCAATAAGAAGTAGAAGAATAATTAACAACAAATGTTTGAAGTAAGCATCAAATTTTAAATACCTTGGATGTGATATTCATTCATTTATAGTTTTCGGCCCAAATGCAGGTCTTTCACTACAAATCCAGATTTCTCCAATCTTTCCTATTTTCTGCACTCCTCTTAGTCTCTGTATATGTTCATACATATTAATGTCTTCTATCATCTGGTATCTTCTTCTGACCCCGAAATTTTCTACCGTTCACCATTCCTTCCAGTGCATACTTCAGTAGGCAGTTTCTTCTTAGTCAGTGACCCAACCAATTCCTTTTCCTCTTTCTGATTACTTTCAGATTTATTCTTTTTTTTTTTTTTTTTTTTACAATCGACTTCCGAAAGTAATCAATGTCTGACAGCACCTTTACACTATGAACACTAGCATACGCTATTTTTGCTATTTCCACTATTGTAAAGGATGTAGGTAGGCTTACATTGATTGAACATATTTACACTATTATACACTAATTACAAAATAAGTAGGCTAGGTTATAGTATTATTAAATAAAACACCTTACATTATAATATACAACACAGTACATAAAAGTGTAAATAATGTATGATCAATGTAGCCCTACATTCTTTATGATAATTTAACCCTACAATGCTCCCCGGAGTGACTAGTCATTCCAAATAACCACATTTTCTTCTGTATTTTAATCTAATAATCTAATAATAGCTTGGACTATTCAACGACAACAAAAGTTTCAATTATCTGTAGTGGAGGAGAAAGAGAAAAGTCGTCTGTGAGAACATACCTCAGGTGAGCAATAATGAGACCGAAAAAAGGGTGAGCAGTCCAGGGTTAAAGACTAAAAAATAGCATATTCTAATGTGCCTAGTGTAAATAATTTAAATTGTAGATATTAGTGTAATTGTTAAAGCGGTTTATGGTTTGTTCTGCCCAAATTGACAAAATGGAGTCGCGTGAGCTGCCAGTCAAGTACTTCGCTTGCATATGTAAGCATGTCGTCCACTTACTGTAAAACTCCAGTAATACATAACCTTGCAGCCTCGTAGGACAAAGTACGGTCCCTAGTCATAACTTCGTCAGGACGCTAGAAATTGAGGCTTCGGTGCCTCTTCACACAGAACTAGGAGTTGTCTGGATCTCACCACCACTGCCATCTACCATGTACCTATTGTGTCGGATGGAGGCTTCGACTTCACCCAAACGCAATAAATGCCCTATTTTTCGAGGAGGAAATGATAGCCCTACATTTTGGAGACTATTGGTGGAATGACGAAAAACGGGAGAACCCCGAATGAAACCCAAAAAGCTTGGTCTTAGCCACCACAAATACAACTCCGTTATCACAGAAATTTTAATTGGAATCCTTGGTCGTTGTAAGCCAGTGCTCTGCCAGCTGTATCACCAAGGCGACTTTCACTGTAATCCTACCTCGTCCGGATTTTAATTCGATGAAATGGAGAAAGTGATAACCACTTGACCCTTGAAAGCAACTAGTAAATAACTAACACTTGACCTGCTAGCGGCTCTGTAATATCATAATATTGTAAGTATCATTGAGGTCAATTTTCACCCTAGTCGATAAAACTAATATTAATCTCTGTAGGCTCGGCAGAGGTGATGCTTTGCATGACATTTTTGTGCCACTGTGATAATCACCCACCTGATTCATGAACTTGGATAATAGCATTTTCACACAAAAGCTCATTTGAAGCCGTCGTTTATTGTAAAGGGAGAGTCGAGGCGCAATTCTAAATAGAACCAGTTCTAAATAGAGCCACTCTTTGACATCCCAGCACTCAATACAGAGCTATACATAATGAAGGGATCATCATCTTTATTGTAGCGCACTCACATACTCACCCTTCAGCATGGGTGATAAGTTTGTCCTGGCTGATTATCTTATTGGTAATTCCTCTCTCCAGATTGACCATCGTAATACTTAGGCCTATAGATATCTCCTCCTATCAGCTCACCTCTTGATACAACTATGGTTACGATAATCCTCATTCTCAATTACACATTTACGTGTCAAGCTATCTTATTGGAAATGAATTATTTGCAAACAAGATCATATACTATTTTATTCAGGGTTCTTTTTACCTATAGTAAGATTTACCTTAATACTATTTATCTTTGGAATATTTACAAAATATACTGGATTGACAAATGATTGAAATATTTTCGCGCGAATCCTCGGCCTCATCTCGCAAAACACTATTTCGTCATCACCAATTTAATCAATGCTAAATAAGCTACTCTTCATTTTCTTCCTATAACGTATTAAGCCTGGTGGCTTGTTACGGTCTCACTCCATAGTTTCAGCGGACGGCCCAAAGATCTTGTTCCTAAAAGGCGGTAATTTAGTTCTTGGCATGGTATTCTTGTTCTAGCCATCCTGAGTATATGAGATTTCCATTTATATCTATAATTTTTAATTTTCTCTAAAATTGGGTAAATATTTAATTCTTTCAAAATATCCTAATTTTTCTTCTTGTCTAATCTAGTATAGCCAGCAGTTCTTATTAAAAACTTCATTTCATTGGCAGTGATTCGGTGTTCATCACATTTACGTATGGTCCAAGCTTCACATCCATACATGAGAACAGGTCTCGACAATGATTTATAGGCTTTAATTCTAGTATGTTTTTGGACAAGAGAAGATTCTAGTTGATTGATTTATTTATTATCAGCTTTTACAATGTCCTAAGACGTCTTCTGTACCTATTTTCAGGATTCTATAGCCTTTCTCCATTCGTCTCTATCCTCCCAATCGCCTTTCTCTCATAGTTCTAATTATTCCTTATGTCCATATTAATTTTAGTCTCCCCCTCTTCCTTTTTCTCGTTGGAATCGATTTATACACCTTCTTCGGCAATCTATCTTCTGTCATCCCCTTCATATGACCAAACCATTTTATTTGTTTTGCTGCGATAGCTTTACACGCAATCCTTGCACTTTCATTTTTTCTCTTATATTATTTCTAATTTCGTCCTTCTCTGATACTCTTGCAGGTCTCCGCCAGAAATCCATCTCTGTAGAATGTAGTTTTGCTGCTGTCCTTGACTTCAAACACCATGCTTCTGAGCCATGTGATGTAGTACTTTTGACAATGCATTATAATACTCGTATATGTTTGTTTTTCTTTCTGTTATCTTTATCCGATAGAATGCTGTACAATTTTGAAATTGTTAATCTCCCTTTGTTAATTCTTCCATTCATATCATTTTCGTGATTTCCATTTTTAGTTATCTTGACTCCTAAATATGCGTATTCATCACGATGATTTATATTTCGCTTCCCATTTTCCAAAACTAAACCCTTTGAATCCGCATCTACTTCCCTGTAATATGTTTTCTTTAGATTTGAATTCAGAGCACATTTTCCATAAACCTCAATAAGTTTCCTTGTCATATACTTCATGTCTTCATATCCTTCTGCAAATACCAACTAATCATCAGCAAAGTAACGTAAAATTCGGACAAAATGTTAGTATGCATTTTAATTTCTGTGTGCGTCTTATCACCATGTATTGTGAGTCCCTATCACCACAGCATGGAGGGTACTCAGCTTGCGGATAGAAGAGACGGCCTCCAGATATGGAGGGTAGCTGCGAAAATATTGAATAAGCAGTCGTGGACAGCATATAAGGTGTGGTCTTCCAGCTTGAGGGTTGGGCGAAGGGCTAACAACCCATCACCGTAAAAAAAACATCTTGTTATGAAACCATACAATAAGCCTCGGAATGGGACTGATTCTCTGGGACGACCACAGCAAGGAATAAGGTTAAGAGATTTGGTATTTGGAACGTAATTATTCTTTATAGGACAGGAGTCCAGTCGCTACACCCAAGGACATAACCTCGCAGGTCTCAACATAGTAGGCCTACTCATATATGGCCTGGTTGAACCACGCAACATGCAATGATCTTCCTTGTTCCTTCTGGAAGAGTCTGTCACTAGCATTAGTTACAAGAATCTAGAAATAATACTACAGCTAAACATAACATCAATGGTGTTCCCATATAATTTTCAATTTTAATTTTTCAGTGCTACATTTAAATTATTTAACAATTAGCATTTTATATATTTTAACTATTTTACATGACAACTGATTTTAACCGTAAAATTGTTTGTATATCAATCTTGTAAAGTGTTCATACTTTGTACTATTACATCTTAATGATGTGAAGATGGCAAACCACTACCGAAAACGTTCATCGATTTAAAATCGTTCCACATGTTATGCTAATTATGTAAATAAATAATTATTTAGCAATTAATACGCTATCTAAGACGGCAAATACATTATTTAATTCCTTCAATTCCTAAAAAAAAAAAAAAAAGAAAACAGAGATTTATATAAGAGTATAAAACAATTTAAGAACGGATATCAGACAAAGGTAAACGTGATTAAAGATGAGAATGGTGACTTGCTTGCAGACTCTCATTCAATCCTGAACAGATGGAAAAACTATTTCGGACTACTACTAAATGTGCATAGGCCAAATAGAAATGATCGGGACGAAATTCAAATACAAACTACTGAGCCGTTTATACCCGAACCCACATTCTCTAAAGACGAAATAGCGATAGAATATCTGAAAAAAATACTAGTCTCTAGGTATCGATCAAATTCTAGCAGAATTAATAAAAAAAAGGTGGAAACGCATTATCTAGCGAAATGTATAAGCTTGTACTTGTTATTTGGGAAAAGGAAATTGTACAAGAACAATGGAAGGAGTCCATACTTATACCCATCTTTAAGAAGAGGAACAATACTAACTGTAGTTACTTTCAAGGAATATTACTTTTGTTTACGTCGTACAAATTTTTTTTAATATTCCGTATGTAGATGAAATTATTGGGGATCATCAGTGTTGTTTTAGGCATAATAGATCGACTATTGATAAGATTTTTTTGTATTCGACAGATATTGGAGAAAAAATGGGAATATGAAGGTACAGTACATTAGTTATTCATAGATTTCAAAAATGCATAGTATCACTTTGTTAAGAGCGAAGTTTTATATAATATACTTATAAAAGTTGGTATTCCGAAGAAACTGCAGTAGTACGATTAATTAAAATGTGTCTCAGTGAAACATACAGCAGAGTCCGTATAGGCCACTTTCTGTCTGATGCTTTTCCAATTCACTACGGGCTGAGGTAAGGAGATGCACTATCACCTTAACTTTTAACTTCGTTCTACAATATGCCATTAGGAAAGTTCAGGATAACAGACAGGGTTTGGAATTGAACGGGTTACATCAGCTTTTGTCTATGCGGATGACGTGAATATGTTAGGAGAAAATCCACAAACGATTAGGGAAAACACGGAAATTTTGCTTGAAGCAAGTAGAGAGATAGCTTTGGAGGTAAATCTCGAAAAGACAAAGTATATGATTATGTCTCGTGCCCAGAATATTGTACGAAATGGAAATATAAAAACTGGAAATTTACCCTTCGAAGAGGTGGAAAAATTCAAATATCTTGGAGCAATAACAACAAATATAAATGACACTCGGGAGGAAATTAAACGCACAATAAATAAGAGAAATGCCTGTTATTACTCGGTTGAGAAGCTTTTGTCATCTTGTCAGCTATCAAAAAATCTGAAAGTTAGAATTTATTAATCATCTATATTACCGGTTGTTCTGTATGATTCTGAATCTTGGACTCTCACTTTGAAAGCGGAACAGAGATTATGTGTGTTTGAGAATAAGGTTCTTAGGAAAATATTTGGGGCTAAGAGGGATGAAGTTACAGGAGAATGGAAAAAGTTATACAACGTAGAACTACATGCATTGTATTCTTTACCTGACATAATTGGGAATATTAAATCCAAACGTTTGAGATCGGCAGGGCATGTAGCACGTATGGGCGTATCCAGAAATGCATATAGAGTGTTAGTTGGGAGGCCAGAGGGAGAAAGACCTTTGGGGAGGATGAGACCTAGATCGGAGGATATTAACATAGATTTGAGGGAGGTGGGATATGATGATGGAGAGTAGATTAATCTTGCACAGGATAGGGACGGATGGCGGGCTTATGTGAGGGCGGCAATGAACCTCCGGGTTCCTAAAAGCCGTAAGTAAGTAGGATTTATCATATAGGCCTAGATTTTTAATAATTTGTTTATATTATAATGTTTTAAGAATTCCCATAATTTGGTCCATGGCACGCTATGATATGCCTTTGCTAAGTTCACAAACAACAGATTTGTCCCGGTCTATCTGGAAATATGTGGAATATTAAAAGACCCATTAGTAGTTGTTAGAGCTAATAAAAATACACAGAATTCTCTATTTATATACAGAAAATGAGCATCTAAATTTTAGAAATGAACAAATATTAAACAAAAGACTATAATGACTTTATTACAAGACATAAATTATCCTATTGGCTGCAGTTGAAGGAAGAATATAATTTAACATCATTGGTTACAGTTTTAGTGTCAACTTTGATTTCTCAAGTTAGTTTTCATTTCCTCTTTTCTTTTTAAAATTCAAGTCGCCTTTTCATCCTAATGATCTTGTTGTCGGATTTCCACAACAGATATCGAGAGGTGGACTTTGTGACGTAACATGGGGTATAGGGGGAGATTTTCTCGCAGTGTCCTCGTTTTCCTTATATTTCCATCAGTTCTCCAATAACCAGAGCGAACCTTAGCATTTATGTATTAGCAAAGAAAATATATTGCTCTGTATCATCCATCTGAGAACATTAAAACCAGACTCTCTGTGGCGAATACAATCAAAACTGCATATTAATTTGAATTTGTTGAAATAACCTAGTTCTTAGTTCTTGTCCCAGACGTGATGCCTCTACGTGACAATGCAAACCAGTTTTTTTTTAATTCAGAAATTTTATCAGTAGAATGAGTTCCTATCTAACACTAGAATTGTGTGAGATTAGTTCTATGTAAAACACATGACATTTCTCATTTTATCTACAGCGCTATTATTTCCCTGGGCGCCTCATTGTGATGTAATGTTGAAAGAGCTTCTTCGTGTAACGCGGCCATTTGTACAAAACTTTAGGTTTATTGTTTATATGGTCGTCCCAACACGTCTCCATTCGGGCTGACTGTGACGAACTAGAGTGCCTTGTCATCGCTTGGGAACGAATGTGACTAAATTAGTTTGTAGATTAGAATCTACAAATCCTGAAGAGGTATAAATCGCACGGGGATTCAAGACTGGATGATCGTGTAGAGGAAATTTGAAAAATATATCTCATTGCAAATTTCTATATCAAAATAAATTGCGAATACGATAACGTAAAGGAGAAAGCTACTTTTGATCTTGGGTCTGCAGCGTGAAATTCTGGTTGAGGTTTATCAGAGGTTTTCCCTCAATCAATTGAAGCATAATTGCTGGGTAACTTTAGATGTTGGACTTCGGATCCATTGCGCCAATATACTTGCCCTCATTCATAATCACTTCCGTTTCTTTACAATATTTCGGACCTATGCATTTGGACCCCAAGGTACGTGGTCATTAGTTACTGGTGGTAGTGCTATGTACCGTACCTGGGGCTAATGCTACCTTGTGTAACCGGGGTTGAGAGACCGCGGTGATGTCTACGTGGAGAGGTAGAAAGGATTCTGCAGACTGTAGGGGAGTTCGAGGGCGGCCCGCAGCGAAATCCGTAACGCGCGTGGCATTAGGACATGCACATCATTCCATTCCGGATAGTACAATGGACTCACCCAAGCGGCCTACGTGCTCTCTCTTCAAGGGAAATTAATAGAATAGGACTATAAAATATGTCTGATTGTCACTGAGAGCGTAACACAGGACCGTATACCAACGAAATTAGGATGCAATACTTCTAACCCTGCAGGAAATCTCAAATGTAAAACATCGTGATGTTATAGGTCTAGTGTATGTCGCAGAAAATTTTATTTGTTTATAAAAATATTAATGTTTAAGGTATGATGCCAGGGGGTATTTATCCAGCCACATATTTCTAAAATATTTCTCAACTATTGTTTATACATGACCATGATAGTGTTATTAAACTTCAAGATAATTGTGATCAGTATCATATATATTGCCGGTATCAATCATGATGATACTGATATTTTATTCAGAATAAATTTCCCCTCATTGTTCTCCAATTTGTGTACCAAAGGAGGCAGTTTTATGTATCGCTGCAACATGCCGGTCACGTCCACGGAGAGACTGCCAGTCGTGCATTTCGTAACAAGTAGTTGAGTCAACCTCACTGTTGAACCTTTTCTGTCATCCTGCTTTATTTCTGAGACATTCTCAATAAGTCTTTCAAATGTGTGAGTAATGTTAAATTATTTATTTACTTCAGAGTTTCACATATTTCTTTTAATAAAAATTATACATATTTTAGGAAATAAAATTATCTATAAAATACAATGGAAATAAGATCTAAATTGTAATAACATAAATATGTATCATGTTTAGTCAAAAATTAATTATACAATATGTAAGCTCAATGTGCATGATAATGATTTTCAATTTCAGTAAACCTACTATTATTAATATTACTATGTTTTATTGTTTCAATGTATATTTCACTTCTGGTAGTGTAGAAGAGATGGTCTCATGGCCTTATGAGTAGCAGAATAAATAAATATGAACAATATTAAATAAATAAGCGAACAAATAAATAAAAGAACTAATAAATAAATATTACATTAAATTCTGCAGCAATATCCTTAATATTTGCTCCCTTTTCAAGGCGTTGAATAATATTTATTTCGTCAGAAACACTCAGACATGAACGTGTTTGTCACATGATGACTTAGCATTCTTAGCTTGAATTCTTGTCACAATAGACCACATTGTACTCTTTTTCTCCTTTCTTTATAGTTTTTTTACTGTGACCTAATTTTCTTTCCCACTTTAAAATAACATTTTAGCAGAAACATACAATGAGGCTCAGAGTAACAATAAATTGCAATAGAGCTTATAACTTTTCAACAAAACCATGCATGAGGGCTCAAAACGATATTGAGTTGCTAAATATCTTAACTAAATATACAAAGAGCCTGATAGTAACAATGACCTGTTGTAGAGATTAAAAATATTATCTTTTACAAAAACATATGCATAGAGGCTCAAAGTAGAAATGAGTTGCTACAGAGCTTAACATAATATGAAACTTAGTTTTACAGTATCTATTTGTCAACATCGTTCAAAAGTATAATATTTTGGGCTTTTGTGCCGACTGAATTAAAATAAATAAATATGTTGAGACAATTGGTGGCGTGAATAAAAATTAGATATTAGTAGAACTCTTATTAAAAACAAGCACTAGTAAATGCTGATAGTTGACACTTTATAAGTACCAGTATCTTAATTTTGTGTGAGCAATCCTTCACTAGTGCTTAGAAATCAGTAACTACCTTGCTAGTCAACAGTGCAAACAACGTATTATAACAACAATTATTAACAATGATTACTTAAAAAAGATTGATGAATTGGCACTTACTAGTGTTAATTATTAAAGCACGTGTTGCTTACAGTTGTTTCGGTGTATACACCATCGTCAGAGCCTACTGGATCATAGCGTCATCTTGATATCACTGCCTTTTGTAAGGGTATGTTTGTGTGTGGTAATGTGAAATCAAATAGTGAGTGTGTTCTGAAATTCATCTGTGTCTTTAACTAAAACACACCCTAACCAAATTCTCAACACACAGATCAATAATTTCAGAACACACACACTATTTGACTCCACAATATCACACACAAACACACCCTTACAACAGGTAGCGATATCAAGATGACGCTATGATCCAGTAGGGTCTGATGATGGTGTAAACACCGAAACAGCTGTAAGCTACACGTGCTTTAATAATTAAATCTAGTACGTACCAATTCATCAATCTTTTGTAATAAAGTGTTTAACACAAGTGCACACAAGATTCAAGATGGATTACTTAAAGTTGTAGCAATGGTTTTTTTTAAACAGTCAACATTGTGTATAAGATTTATACAACCTCAATTTTCATTTAAGAAATTTTAACAATCATTTAGTCTTTTTAAGTGAAAATTTAATGAGTTTTAGTTATTCAGTGTGAATCCAGACTCAGAAAATATTGTGCTGTAAATAATATGAATAATACTCAAATCAATTTGCATGCTGCTGTGCGGGGAACACCAAGAACTTTAGAAACAATATCTTGATAGCCAGGCTCACTAAAAATTTAATAAAAATTTCCATATTCTACTTACTGATTAAGCCACTTTGTGTTTTAATTACTTTTACCAAGAAGTAAGATGCAAGCCACGCCACACATTTTCCTCCGCGACTTTAAACAAACAGCGGTAATCTTCTTCTCGAGTCTTGATTAGTTCCCTGTACCCTTTAAGTCTTCTTACTCTCATAAAAGCTGTCGTTTGGGCATTCTAAATAATCATTTAAAATATAAGCAAGGTCTGTAACATACTTGAAAATGTTATAGCATTTACTGGCACAAATAAGTAAATACTCATTTTATTAACATATTTTGAAGTAAATTCTGATTAAACTCAGTAAGCAATAATAAAATTATACCAGTTCATCTTCAGAGTTGAAGTTATTATTAATAAATAGCAGTAGATACTGAAATGTTTATCACTAGAATGCAAGCGTTTACTCGAAATTGGTACTAAAAGCTTTTACCACTGTTTTATTCACTCCACCCATTATCTGCAAATTCCAGTTACAGAATAAAATTGTTAAATAACTGAAGGATCTCTTACTCAGGGTTTTGTAAGCCGACACATGATACATGGTAATGGAAAGTATAAATAGTTTGTATACGTGAATGTATAACTCTAATTGAGTTTCTGGCTGATATGTACAGTACATCTATTATCAGACAGTAGGCGTGTATCTCACTTGACGAGGTGTGTCAGAGGAAGAACAATTATTGTTGTATACATCTGAGAACTGGTTAGTATAATATATTACTAGTTTACGATGTATGCAATGGAAGGGGAAAGAGCTGGCCACTCCATCCCATTATGAAATGTTATGATGAATGTCGTAACAAACATGTAATGCAGTCAAAAATTAATAATCGATTCCCTGATTCTTATTACAAGACACATAAACCATAAGCAGAGAGTTTAACATGTTATAATAGGTTTGTATACTATACAGCACTGAATAATACAGTATTTCTTCCATTCTATTTCAGTATCAAGTATAAGATTTTTATAACCCACCCCCCTCGACCCGTAATTCGATTTTCACTCCTTGCCCTTTGTGCGTGTTATATATATCCACCACCATTTTAAAGCCCAGAAGGAATTAGGCCCTAGTTGTAACATTCTTCACGAGTTGTATTTACTCTGCACTGACTTTTATTTTCATTAATGACGAACATATAATAATGAACAAAAGACAATTTTACATCACCGGTTCCTATTTCATATACATTAATTGGAAAACCTCATTATAAATTCAACATCAGCACATTGGATTAAAAATTAAACACTGAACACAATAAATATTCCTATAAAAGCACCGATAATTTCTCGGCTATGATTAAAGCAACCATGTTTTCAGCTATAAAACAGAGGGAAATAATTCGATTGCCTTCAAGATAGTGGAGATTATCTATCTACCTTTCTTGTGTCTTCCCTGTGTTCAGTAGTTGTATAGTTAACTATTTTCAACTGAACAAGTTATTCAGTGTTGATATTCAACATGGGCGAGAAATGGCTCACAACGTTTTTAAGTACTTCATCATGGACACGAGTCCTGCGACACAGGATACAGACCCTGCGACACACCACACAGATACTCCGTTCTTTTCTTATAAGCGTAGATTTACACTATACTGACAAAGAACAAGATAGTTTCACTATTTTAAAATATGTATTGTTTTTAAGAGTTAATATAATTTAGAAATCTTCTCAATTCGTGAGCTGCCACAAGGGACAAAGAGTACTTAACCATATAAATGTTTGCAAGTTCAGTAAACCATTGATTTTGTTTTGACAATGAAACTCCTATAAGTACATGGCTGCAAATACATTTTAAGATTAGTGGAAATATACCTAGTTTTAAAGAGGTAAGTGTTACAAAAAAGTAAAGAATGCTAATGAACTTAGTTTCAATTTGAATATAGGTGATGCTTCAGGAGAGCAATTGATCCAATTGATCCTTTCAATGCAGTTAAGATTACAACCGGAATAATAGATGTAGGTATTCCAAGCCTCTTAAACACATCTTTCATGAAGAGAGTAGCGGTAGGATTGTAAATATTCTTTTTTCATTATCCACTTCTGCTGGCTGTTCCTCATTCGTTTCGAAACGCACAGTGGGATCAATTATGAATCCTGATCTTGTAGATTCCTTGAAAGCAGAGCTTTCATTTCAAAATTTCCCATGTCAAATTAGGTATTGAGAATGAAGTTTAAAACCGGTGTTACTTGCATTTTAGGCTTCAATCCCTCACCACTAACCCTCATTGAAGTTTCAAATGACACCGCTACATCTCATTAATTTGTTTCATATCTTTGTTTCGTATCGTTGCCTGGAAACATAGATTACTGTTATTTTTCATCACAGCTGAAGAGAATGAAACTACAAAGACTATTTTTGATTACAGGTTATTATTAAGGAGTATTATGATTGTGTATTACAATTTTTTTTTTAATTTTAAAACGGAATAGAGGGTACCGAAATTTGGATTTAGAGTTTAACAGAAATGAGATCGCGTGAGCAACATCTCTTGACTTGCAAGTCTTGCCTATTTAATTTGATATTTTCGGTTTTTATTTATTCTTAAATTTCAGTCTTCAGTGTTCAATTTCAACATCGTTCTCCTTTCAGCATAAGAGTGAAATAACGATAAAGAAATTACACTTGGGTTATCGCTGAGTTGTCAGTCGAGAATTCGAAGCATTTCCCAATTTAATCGACATTCTAGCAATAAATGATGAAATCTCGTCCGATTTAGGCCCTATTTGAAAATATAAAATCATCCTAACTAATTTACAATAAAATGAAGGAAATATTTTGTTTTGTGTAATGGAAAATAGTCGGAAGGAAATTCCCTTTTCGGTTACAAAAGAAAAGTTTTCCCCTCAAAGAAATAGAGAAAGTTACAATAAATTATTATTATTATCATCATCATCATCATCATCATCATCGTCATCATCTTCTTCTGATTAGAGCTTAAAAATCTCCTTTCCTACGACCCTGCTGCATTCTTAGTTACATGTATAATCCATAATAAGTTACTGTAATATTCAATAACATAGATTACTTATGTGAGTGTACATTTCCTGAAGAACAAGTCGACGGGCCAGTTCGAAAGGGAAACAACTCAAAATTTAAATTACCCATATTGAGAAAACTGCATTTTATAATTTCATATTATCGCAAAAATCAAAGGATAATTGAAATTACTCCAAATTCTATAAATGATGTTTGATATAACTATAAGTTCCAATTAGAGTACGCCTAATATTAATTGAATTTTGCACAGCAACATGAACCTTTGAAATATAGGCTATCTCGAAACTTTAAATTTTCGAGTCGTTTTCCTTTTGAACTGGCCCGTCGAAACAAGTAGGCCTAAACTTAATGTTGAACTAGCAAGTCTACAGTATCTACAATTGAGTTAGGCTTCGAAAAATTGACAGCTGCAAGCTAACATCATTCATCCATTGATAACATAATGATAAGTCTAAAAGACTGGTTCCATTCTTCACAATTAGGGCATGAAATAACCATAACGTAACGCAACTTCCTATATTTTCAGATTACATGTAATAGCTAATCCTTCAATATTATACCATTATGAATTATTAAGGATGATTAATTCATCACATCACACTAATATTTAAATCGTGCTACAACTTTTTATGTGTAGTACAATAAAACGATCTTTGGCAAAAAAAAAAAACTAAAAATGAAACACAATTTAAATACTATAAAGTCATGTGGTTATGGTGGTGCGCGTAGGGGATCTGTGGCATGTAACTCATTCCATATCGAGGATTAGCGCAATAGATCTCAATAGGTCGCAGTAATGGGCCAACCGTGCCCCCCCTCAGTTAAATTCCAATTCCATTTCATGGCAGTAACTACGCTGATGTAAGGGTCTACAAAACTAGGCAATGAATACATCAGATTTAACCTCCGTAGTCCAGAGAGTATAGTATACTATACTTCATAAATGATTATGACGTAAGACGTACAGATACTCGAAGTATAGTATATTAGCCTATGGCTGCATTTGTGCCCTAACTGTAACCTACAAATTTTTTTCAGGATTTTTCCTCATTTCAGTGACCTTTTTTTTTGAAGAGCAAAATTATATTGAACTTTAAAAATAAAACAACAAATGTCTCAGGACACAGAGGATAAGGAAAATTGAAACAGTCAAAATGGCATTTCTAAGGTCAGCTGCAGGCTATATTCGATGAGATGAAATTCGTAACCTCACAATTAGAAATCAATTGGTAATAACTAGTTCAAAGGAAAAAAATAAGTAAAAGGAAGAACTGCTGTTGTAATATTTCAACAATGGACCCTAGACGTCTGATGAAACAAACTCTTGCTTAGAAGACCATTGGACGACGAGATGTTGGACGCCCGAAAAGAATAAGGGAAGATGATAAACTTATGTAATCGGAACGGTCCTTTTCACTGTGCTGTTCATGATGATGATGATGATGATGATGATGATGATGATGATGATGATGGTGGTGGTGGTGGTGGTGGTGGTAGTGGTGATGATTTTGATGATGATCAAATTTATGCACCGAAAATGTTCAAAACATTTTAGGATGTTACCAAAATGACATGTGAGTTTTAAGCGGTCAGTGACAATTAAAACGTTAGGAACCCCTGAAATAGAGGATTCGCCATGGATTACCTAACATTCGTCTTATTGTTCAAGTAAATCTCGAAGAAGCCCAACCATGTGACATTCGAACCTACACGAGCGCAGTCTTGGCGTATGAATACCGCTCGATAACACGCTCTTGTTTTATAATCCTGTACAATCGAAGATATCAAAGCAGGTAACTGCAACTGTATTCCCCAGAAAATGCTGAAACAGTGATACGTATGAAATAATGCTATTTTTTTTTCATTCTTATCTTGTTTCATCTACTCCTAGTGCAATTTATTAGGCAGACAAAATCTAAATGATAGAATAAAAAGGGCAGGAAACAGTGATAACTAGTCACGTATATGAAGAATTTCACCCGGGATTTGAGCATGATATTTACTTCGAACGCGCCGTTATCATTAAAATTACCAATGTGCGTGACAGAGGCTTTCCCACGCCCCCATCTATGTCATTATCTAAGACTACCGTCATTGATTCTCGATTAGAGGCATATGTTCATGTCCGTCGATCGCCAGGTGAGATTCAGAGTAACGACTGATAGCACCGCATCTCGGTGACAATAACTTGCTCAACACGGGAGTTGCCTGAAATTCAAATACACAACAAATTATGATATACGTTCTTTCAAACCGCCATCATTAAATCAGAACTAATATCACTTATTATTAAAAGCAACAACAGTACATGAACACAAACTAACATGAGTAGAACTCATGAAGATTTAAATAAGAAAAACGAGGTAAAGTATTAAGATTAATTTTAGACAATAGCAAAATTGCAACCATGAAAATGACAGAGTACAGTACTTATCATTATATCATTTACGTTTTTCGGAAAACTCCGGCACCGGAATTTGAACCCGCGTTTTCAGCTCTACGTGCTGATGCTTTATCCACTAAGCCACACCGGATTCCTATCCCGGTGTCGGATCGAATCGTCTCAGTTTAAGTTTCACCTCTTGGGTTCCCTCTAGTGGCCTGCCCACTCCACTACGTCATAGATATCTATGAACGTAGGACAATGTCCACATATGTGCGGAGGTGCACTCATTATGACTGACTGATTGGCCGGGATCCGACGGAATAAGCGCCGTCTTAAATCACAAAGTGATTTACGCATATCATATATATTATTTAATGTACATTGTCCTACGTTCAAAAATATCTATGACGTAGTGCAGAGGGCAGGCCACTAGAGGAAACCCAAGAGGTGGAACTGAAACTGAGACGACTCGATCCAACACCGGGTTAGGAATCCGGCGTGGCTTAGTGGATAAAGCATCAGCACGTAGAGCTGAAAACCCGGGTTCAAATCCTGGTGCCGGAGAGAATTTTTCTCCGTTCCACTATTTCATCGTACGATGACGCAGAATATCTGCATGGAAACATCATATGTACTTCTGTACATTAAATTTTATATATATATATATATATATATATATATATATATATATATATATAAATTTAATGTTGAATGATATTCCCCAGGTTTTTATTTTCTTCAATCGTCATTCAAAATATTATTATTATTATTATTATTATTATTATTATTATTATTATTATTATTATTATTAATATACACAGTGATTCACTAGGAGTTACCGCCACTTACGGAGCTTATTTCCAGAGACATTCTGAGCAAAAGAATGCCATATGAACATGTGTCCTAAGCTCAATATTTTCAGAGTTACATTGAACTTATTTGAGTTATTTGAACTTGTTTGTAAAATACCTTCTTTATTTAGTATTAAGGATAAAATAATGTCACAAAATAGAGAATGAACTGTTTAGAAGTATCATTTCTTTAATTGAGTAATATTCTGAAGCTAAAAATGTGTTTTTAATTCCTTAGTTGCTTTGTACAGTTTTTGTTCAAAGTTTAACTAAAAATTACATTATTCTTATGTACTTATCACAACAATTATTACAAACTACATGACTTCTAGCAACTTGATTCTTTAAGTTAAATTTTGTATTCTAATGTACAATCTTAAATAGTTTACAAGAGCGGCAGTGGTCGCATATGAGGTTCGGCTACACCGCTTGTTTTGCATGAATAATCATTACAGTCTGACTAGAGTTCTGAAATTCTAGAGCAAAATGTGCTTCGTCAATCCACAGATTATTTTCCGGCCACATGTTATCTATTTCCATCTGTGTAAAAAACCAAAGAGCAAAATCAAGGCGTTGTTACGGATCATGCGGTTTCAGTTGCTGCAATGTTTCAATGTTTATAATGCCTGTAACAAGGTTTCGAAGCTTAACAGTTTCAAGAAGTTCTTCCAGGTATACCAGCGCTCCGGTTTCGTTATCGGCTTGTCATTCGAAAGAAAGTCTACTATAGATGTACCATAAATGTTTTTGAATCTTTGGCGTTTCATAATTCATGTAAAGTTTCTTGCCTATAATTGACTTGATTATTAATTTTGCTGTTAAAAAAAGTATATATTACTTTTGAAGCAATATGTTATTTTTAACTGAAGATAAAATGTTAAGAACTTAAGAGGCATTCAACTTTCGAAATCAATTTACTACTGATGAAATGCATGTGTATTTGCGAGTCTAGTTGAAGAATTTCTCAAGTGTCATAGCACTTTATAAACATCAACGATAGCCTGACTGACATGTCTATAGAACAATACAAATACAAGGTTTGGTATTGTAAACAGCTGTCTGACCCTTCCTAGACAATTCTGTGGAACATTTCATTGATGTGAAACACTTCATGCTCTGCCACTCGCATTAGGTTGATTGAATTGTGTACAGCCAGCATAGTGACTTAACTCTTGGCATCCCGTAACCATTTTAAATCATATCATCGCAGACAAAAGAATTTTTAAAGGAGAATCGAAAAATCTTATATTATTTCAACCATTCTCAAACTTTTTCACAGGTAACTGCGAAAATGGTAAAAACCTCAGCTTATTCGAAAAACTTAATCTATATTCCAGTTCCTACGCAGAAATTGATATTAGAGCAATGTTTCTCGCATACGAGGAGCATCCAGAAAGTAAGTTTCCCGTTTTTTCCCCTTGAAAATAAATGTAATTAGTCTTGTCAATTGCGCATGCGTAACAGATCTATGACGTATCAATCATATGCCAGCCGGAGAGGTCCCGCCTGGTGCCAGTAGCGTGGCAGCAGTGGTCCGAAATGGATGCTCTTATTCCTTCTACCGCCGCCTGCGAGGTTCGGTCGGTGATAAATTTCTTTAATGCACAAAGCATTGCGCCAATTGAAATTCATCGGCAGCTCTGTCAGGTTCATGGGCCGAACATCATGAGTAAGCAGATGGTGCGTCGCTGGTGTAGGCAGTTTTCCGAAGGTCGTCAAAGTGTCCATGATGAAGAGCGCAGTGGGCGACCGTCCCTCATCAATGATGATCGTGTTGAGCTGTTGCGGCAGTGCATCATGGAGAACCGTCGCTTCACGATTACGGAGCTGAGCAGCCATTTTTCGCAGATATCGCGATCCTTGTTGCATGAGATTGTCACTAAGCACCTGCTGTTCAAAAAAGTGTGTGCCAGGTGGGTGCCGAAAAACCTGACACCCGAATACAAAATGCAACGTTTAGGAGCAGCACTGACATTTCTGCAACGGTATCACGATGACGGCGACGAGTTCCTCGACAGGATCGTCACGGGCGATGAGACTTGGATTTCGCACTTCACCCCGGAAACCAAGCAGCAGTCAATGCATTGGCGGCATAGTGGATCTCCGGTCAGGACGAAATTCAAACAGACGCTGTCGGTACGGAAAGTAATGTGCACGGTGTTCTGGGACAGGAAGGGCATTCTGCTCATTGACTTCCTTCCAAGAGGTGAAACAGTGAACGCTGACCGTTACTGTGAAACACTGCGAAAATTGCGACGTGCCATTCAAAACAAGAGGTGTGGAATGCTTACTGCAGGTGTTGTGCTCCTCCATGACAATGCTCGTCCACATATGGCTCGGCGCACAGCAGCTGTTATGACGGAATTTGGCTGGGAGTTGTTTGATCATCCATCCTACAGTCCTGATCTTGCTCCCAGCGATTTTCAAGTTTTCTTGCACCTCAAGAAATTCCTGTCCTCCGGTGAGCGTTTTGGTAACGACGAAGAGCTGAAGACGTCTGTCACACGCTGGTTCCATTCACAGGCGGCAGAGTTCTACGATAGAGGGATACAAAAGTTGATCCCACGATACGACATATGTCTCAATTCTGATGGTGGCTATGTTGAAAAATAGCTGAAACATTGCTGTATCTGTTGCCAATAAATGTTTTCCTGAAAGTGTGTTCTTTTTTTTAAATAGGGAAACTTACTTTCTGGATGCGCCTCGTCTTTTGTTAATATGTACGTATGTATGATGAGGCACTTTTCAATGTTCTACAACCCTATGTTTTAACTCTATTTCTGTATTGTAGGAAAAAAATGGTCATTTATTGTGTACACGTGTACTCATGTACGCATATAGGTGTAGCCCACTACGTAATTTATAGAAGATATACGCAAATTTGTCCACTGTTGTACCACTTTACTAGTTAAATATTTCATTAAACAAACATATGCATAAGCAATCAAAATTTAACACTATGTGCGGAATTTATAAAGAAAGCGAAATGTATTGAATATTTCTGTATTAAAGGAAGAAAAAGGACATTTATTGTGTACATGTGTACTCATATACGCATATAGGTATACTACATAGTTTATAGTAAAATACGCAAATTTGTCCACTGTTGTACCACTTAACTAGAACAATCAGAATTTAACACTATGTGCGGAATTTTTACAGAACGCGACATGTACTGAATATAATTAGCACTTAAAATAAAAGCAAATAAAATTACAAACTAATGATAGTTAAGATAAAAAGATCTTCAGCTCCTTTGTTCAAACCAATTTTAATACACCAGGATGGTATAACGGTTTATATTCTACAATATTTGATGTGCAGTTATCGGGTATTTTAAGGGAAAATATAAATCCTTTCAATAATATCGTTTGAAAGGAAAATAAAACGAAGACCCTATTCGAGATTGAAAGGATTTAGGACAGAATTTAGCGGATTAATTTTTTCCTGCTTTAAGTACGGATATGCAAGGGCAAACGTCTCGATTGAGACGAGATATCTTCTCAAGAATACTTTTCATATAGACCTATCTGAATAGGTCCCTCAGGTACAAAGTCGGAAAAAATGGAACAGAGAACAGGGGGACAAACACAAAAAAACAATTCAACTTCATTGTATTTACTGCTATATAACAGAAGGAATCTTTAGATAGAATCTGAAATACTCCAATACGATTACACAATATAATTTTAAAGTCTGTTTTTAATGAATATGTAACCTTTCGAAGTCATTACATGCATGCCTTCTAAATACTCACGCTTGAGAATTTTTGTGTGTAACGTGTTACCTTTTGCGACACGTTCAACAATTTATAGCCAACACATCTCTCGAATAAAGTGTAGTGGGGTAGTGTGGCCTTGTGATTTAAGTGGTGAGTGTAACTCATTGCTAAGCATGATGGAACCAGAAGCATAAAGGGTGCTTGAGATCATTCCAGCCTTATTGTTGATTGGTGAAGAATCGAGGCCAAAGTGTGCATCGTATGTATGAAGGAAACAGTAAGTACTTCCAGAGAATCAATTTCTTCCATTCTTCAAAATAAATTTATTATGGAGTGTGTCAAGTGAAGGAAATGCCAAACTACCAAAACATTAACCATTAAAAGGACATTGCGACTCACCAGATGAGAACATCATCTGCCTCAAGAACCGAAAACAATCAACTAATTCAACGTCTGCATTTTGAACTAGATAGTGAAGAAAAATTTTAATTTTCGCAACCAACACGCATCTAATTGAGTTATCAAGAAGTCCCTGTTTGATAACTGATGAAACATATAAATCTATGCCAAGAATCTTGCTCCAGTTTCAAACAATATACGTCAACAATCGAAATCACCGATTCTCTTTTACACTGGCACTGATGAAAACAAGGAGCAGGAATTCTCGCATCATCTTAAATTACAAAAAATATAACGAAGGAAGGAAGGAAGGAAGGAAACTTTCTAGACTATCTCCGGAAATTGGCCCATAATACAGAGTGGCGCATAGCAACTTACCTATTTTCAAATCTATGGCCTGAGAAAATATAAAGGCGTACTGTTGGTAATACTTTATCAATGAAAGAGGGGAACGATGCAGTTTTGTTTGGTATGCGTCTGCGTCAGAAGCGATGGAGCGTTGGTCAGTGGCATCGTGTTGCAACCGTGCGTTTCTTCAACGGTCTGTTGTGACAACGCAGAGGAGGTTTCGCGTTCACTTCAATGTGCCAAGGCGCGGTGCGATTCCTTCACGGAAAACAATTACGCAAAGGGTGAGTAAGTTTAAAACAGCAGTAGTATCGTAAGCATTAAACATGGACTGCCTAGAACAATGACAACACCGGAGAATGTGGCTCTAGTGAGAAGACAAGCTTTTGAATGTAGTCCGAGCCGTTCAGCTCGTAAACAAGCAACAATATTGAGTCTTTCTCGAAGGACGTATAATAGGTGAACTCAAGTTCCACGCATACAAAATTCAAGTGACACAAAAACGTCGTCCTACAGATCGGCCAACAAGAGTTAACTTCAGCAACATTTTGCGTAACATGATAGGGGAAAATCCAGATGTTCGGAGTACGTTACTCTTAAGCGACGAAGCCCACTTCTATTTGGACAGTTCCGCTAACAAACAAAATATGAGGTACTGGGCACCTAATAATCCAATAAACTCATTAAAAAACCGTTCCAGTTTCATTACACGCTTGCAGGAATGCGTGGACTGTAATGGAGGTCATCTTGAATATATTGTATGCAAGAAATAAGTTTGTAAAATAGAGTAAATAAATTGCATGGTCCATACTTTTAATTAGTACATTTATTATTTTCCTCTCCTATCCCAGTCATAAGCCTCCAAAACTAGGCAACTTGCTATGCGCCATCCTATATATTAGGAAACTTACAGTAAAAGAAAGGAAATTTACTCTGTGACTAAATTACGTATTGTTAATTAATTCAATAGAAATTCAATTTCACCCATTCAAATTGTGATCAATGAATCACCTGTGAGTAATTCAAATTGTTGCCAAAAATCACCTGCGACCAATTCAAATTCTTACCAATAAATTGCTTGTGACAAATATAGCCTACACCTGTGGAGAATATGAATCTGTTACGAATTAAGTGTCACCAATTCTAACGATGTCGAAAAAAATGTGACGAATTTCCCTAAACCCCTCTAGGAGTACGCGGAAACAAAGATTGAATACCATTGTCGGAGACAATGCTGACATTTCAAATTAACAGAATTACATGGGAATTACACTAGCGTCTAATTAAGGTACATTAATAAACTTAAAGAAACAATTAATTTTATATTTTATGTGACACTATTTTGAAAAATAACACCAAAAACGCGCGCCCAAGAAAAAAAAAAACAGTTTATACTGTATCTACATGCACGAGCACAGAAGTTTACGTTTGAATACCTGCATAACAATATCTAACTGCACTGCATCAAAGCCATTTCATATTGTCAATATTGGACAGAACAAAGGAGAGTAAATACGGTTCTTCGGATATGTGGTGCTGTCCTGCAACACAGCTATCCTTATCGACTATCGAATCCAATAGACAGGACCGACCACACGAGCTGTAGGGTACAGTGACAAACGAACAGGTGCACAGGAAATAGACTACCTTACGGGGGTCAAATTAACGTCCATGGCTCCCTTTAATTAGCAAACCAAGTTTCACAACTACAAACAGGGATCCCCTATTCAATAGTAAACACTGAATAAATAGGAATGCAACTCCAGTACACTTACATAGAACATGTTACATGATAGCGATTCCAGCGATGTAGCACATGAATGATCTTTAAACCATTTCCGTGCCCATGAACATCAGCCGCAATGTATTGTACTCTCTTTTAGTGGTTCACAATAGTGATTGGAGACAACTGTGATCAAGGAGGAATAACTCTAACAAGTTTTCACAATTCAAGTGAAGAGCGAAAATGTATAGATATACAGAGTTGATGGTAACCTCTGCGCCAGAATTTTAGAGGTGATTCTGCATATTAAATAAGTTATAACAAAACTTTCATTACACTTTTCCTTCAATGAAGCGCCGTTAAGCAAGAAAAAAAAATAGTTTTAGCCCAATTTTTTGCAGCACTCTATTGCAGTAGCTAGAGAGAGAAATGGCTGATTGCTATACAAGCAGATAGGTCAAAATAATCTGAACAGATAATAGCTTGAATATTTTTAATTAAACCGTTTAGCCATGAATTTAAATTTAACAATAGCGACAATCGCTGAAATAAATCTTGTAACTATAAAGGATATATGATGGAATGTAAGCAAGGTAATGGTGGACCGTATGCAGAAAATATGTGAGGGAAACCACTACCTCAGTGGCCGGCAGAAGCTGCAGTTATGACGTAAGAGCCAGTCAGACCTCAAGAGCTTGGAAGAGCGAGCAGTTGAGTCGTATTACTGTTAACACGCACCAGCGCAGTGGCGTCAGTGCAGCAATGATACGACAGTTCTTGGAGATAAATTGATGGAATCACATTCCTGTATTTTGCTAGGGAATAACTACTCTACGGTCATGATGGCAACATTCTTGGCAAATTCCCCGTCATTAAAAGAACGCATGTTCTTTGCAATGGCTAGTGAAATCCTATATCTTAAGCCTTAAGCTTACCATTGATTCACTGACAGTGTGTTCCCTAGCTTCACTTAACAATTTATCTTTCAATTGTTGCACTAGTATTTGTCGATATTCTCCCCCATATTTGTCATAATCATTTGTGTGGCGTACAGAATAATGGCATTGTATATTGAATTTCTTTACATGCTGAAACAGCTTGCCACAAATCAAACACTTCGCCATTCCTCCATACTCCATAACACAGATTGATCTCGACAAAGCATTTAGCTTGGGCACGATAGTAACACAAAGTGATGGGTGTGTTTCAAAAGTTGAAATATACATTGCATACTATTCACCAAGTTAGGACCTAGATAGTTCAATCTGTATATTGTGTAGGAAAATGTCTGTTAAAAACACTTGAACTGTTTTCAATTTTCCGAGTAGACAAAGTGTTGTAGTACTGCTTAAATTATTTATTTCTATATTTGTATATTCCTAGCAGTTTCGGAGCCTCATTTACATAATGCGAACGCTTCTGCAGCTGGCTGTATTATGACTTTCATATTATTAGAAATATATTAAATTTGATTACAAACCAAAATATTTTGTTACATTGATTTATCACGGATGTACAGTTTTGTTTTCGTACAAATGTATTGTAATTGTGCTGTTCCCATACCACCTAAGACGAATGGATTGCGCTCTGTCATTGCATACAGTAGGCGCCGTACCACCACTGTTCAGTTGAACCTTCTCTCCTCGTTGTGCTCAGTATGCAGAGATTGCCGAGCAAAGAGCGTGGCGGCTCTGTGGTATGACGTCACAGAGCACGGAACATGCCGGTCACTGCACTACCTGAAAGCCGTATGATGACAATAAATATGAATATGAATATGAAAAAAATAAATAAATCTTGTAACGTAGCGCACGTCTCGTGTTACACACCGAGTATAGCAGAGGGGATGGGGAAGGTAAGAAGTGCAGGCCGCGCTTGCTTGTAGTTATTGCAGCAGCCGTCAAATGCTTCACAGATCATAACGATTTCCTCTAAAACAGTGAATGTTAGAGAGAAAAAAAATTTATTTAAAATTTTCAAATCTCTCCTCATGATCTATTACCAGTTTCATTTTGGTGCAGTGGTAACAAAGTCTTCCTATAGGAAACTTTGTAACAAAAGCCAGTATACAGCTTTCTCCAAGAAACAAATTACGCTACGTAAATGCTATCAGTTTTTTATTGGTAACTAGCTGAAAGCACCCGGCGTTGCCCGAGTTCTTTTTTTTTTTTTCTTTTCTTTTTTTTTTTCTTAATTAAACTGGTTGTTAGACTTTTCGGTCTTACCAAATAATCAATATATACATATATCATTTAATTTATATTGGAAGATTTTTTACCCCTTGACTGCTGCATGTCTATATTTTTTTTTAAATATGACTTGAGAAACTATATCTCACAAATTCAGAACATATTAATTGTTATTTCATACACAGAATACAGATACAATATAAACTCGCAATAAGTCATTTTTTAACATAGAGACTAATATTCTTAGAGACGTATACCAGTTTTTTTTTAGAAATTAAGAGATTATTTTCGAACCGCATAACATACTACATTGGCAACTTTATTATACAGTAGAATTTCGCAGTAACACATTTTCGGACATGAACAACAATATTTTGAGAGATGTATGATATTATTTTTATTTTTACTGTCTGACCTAAGTGTTATTTTCAGTCGGCTTACGTACATTCACATATTACATTAGCAATATGACAAAAGTATCATTGGATTTCTTTTTGATGTGTGTAAAATCTTTTTCTTTTTTTCCTACTTCTTTGTATAAAATATACTTGAGAATGTGAAAAATACGGAGTTTTTAAATTAATGTCTGCAACTTTGAGCGACTGTCCTTGATCTTAATTTTAATATGACCATTACAAATGCTAGTCGCACTGAAATTGCTGTTACTTAAAATCATAAGAATGCGTGGATAAAAACATCTTCTTTCGTTTTGCCAGTTAATATTGTCACTTCTATTACTACGTTCTGAATGAGATTTTTCACGCCAATTCTTTTTTCATTGCATAATTTTGGTGGGTCAGTATTTCACAATAGTACTATTGGTGATTCAATATTAACTATTAAATAAAATTATATGGCAGAAATCCTTGTGGTTTCAAAGAATTCAAGAATTCAGTTGGATAAAACACAGTCTGCTCACTATGTACAACTGCATTGAGAAATTCATAATACGTTCCTGGGTCGAGTAAAGATATTTATTGCATGAATTATTTAGTTTTAGCTTTCATTATGTGTATCAACAATGTTATTTAATTCGTGTTATAATTTCCATGGCCTAGTGAAAGTCGATGTTGAATATAACAGACAATAATAAAGAACAATTGACTGAAGAAAATTGCATTTTAATATTATACATGAAAGTTTGATCGTATATTATTTTATTTTTATTTTTTTTTGTATTAATTTAACGTCCATTTGCCGAATTTTAATGCAGCCTATGTTCTTCTCCTGGTTATGAAGGTTAAATGTGTAAACTTTGGCAAATATCGATCAAAGCGTGTAGATTTGTATAGAGTACATACATATATACATACATACATAGCCACATTGACTTTTATATATAAGATGAAGTAAATATTATTTTAATTATGTACATTTTTTCTGCATCGAGAGTGGAAAGGTTTTGTATTGCATAGTATGGACAGATAACAGAGACTGAATGTACTACTTCAAAATTAAAGCATTAGTATACAGCTCATTTCCATTTAGTGCAGTTCATTTTAGTTCGTGGCAGTGCAGTGCACATTACAAAAGCTAATCTTCATTTGCGAGATATATATATATATATATATATATATATATATATATATATATATAATAAAAATCATACAAAATCATATCGTACTTTATTTATAGAGAACAATTAAAAATTAAATTATGGTTTATTTAAAGACACTCGCAACTGCAGAGGTTATATCAGCGTCGCCGGTGTGGCGGAATTTTGTCCCGCAAGAGCCAGTAAATCTACTGACATGAGCCTGTCGCATTTAAACACAAATGCCATCGAACTGGGCCGGGATCGAACCCGCAACCTCGAGCATAGAAGGACAGCGCTATACCAACTACGCTACCGAGTGCGACTTTATAGAGAAATATTCAGGCGTTCAACAAATGAAGAATGAAATCATTGTTTACAATATGTGATATGAAAGAGACACAAGCAGATAGACGTCTTGAGCATATAGTCACTACTTACCTAACTTGCGTGAAATGTAACCAATCACTAGATTTTACTCATCTCTTTGTGTACGCTTTCGTAGAACTCGCTAAAATGTCTTTTAATTCTGCGTTTTTTGTATAACGTACACTGAATTTCGTCCTCGATGGTCTAGGTTTTATGCCTTAATCCTGATCTAATTGTTATTTCTTTCCATCCTTCTTTCTCTCCCTCTATCTTTATCTCTTTCTTTCTCATTTTGATTAATCCCTACTTACACACCACTGCAGATAAAGGAGGGAAATTCATGTGATCGCACACCACTAAAGCCTTGGTTTTTCTGAACCGACGTATGCGAGATGCGAGGCTCGCCTCGCACAAATCCGGTCTACACGAGAAATAGTGGTTTCTATAGTTGCGAGGTGCGCAGGCCTCGCATCTCGAAGTTATAGAAACCACTCACTATCTCTCGTGTAGTCTGGATTTGTGCGAGGCGGGCCTCGCAACTCGCACGTCACATACGTCGGTTCAGAAAAAACAAGGGCCGTATTCATAGACATTCTTAGCGGTGAATGATCAGCGTTTTTCGTATTCATAAACCAGTGTTAGCGATATAATATGATTTTAATTCTGTACAAGTAACCAGTGGATAGCCGGGCTAGTTTAGCACGCTCGTAGCGCGTGCTGCGAAATGTCTATGAATAGCACCCTAAGGCTTTAGACATCTCACAATATTGTGGGGCTCTCTGGTCATAGGTTTCACCATTGAAACATCACAGGAATCAGAAGACAATGGACAAACATCCAGTCCAATGTTTTCATAAATTTTATGCAACATTTGAAGTAATTGATGACTGGATATAAAAAAGCTGTAAATTCCAATAACTTTGTTGTTCCAAAAATATTCTATAATCCTGGCTCAATCCACTGAGAAAAATGGTAAGTCCCATAGTAACTTTATTTAGGACCTAATTTTTCCTATAGCCTAGATGTGCAAAACGTTTGACATTACATTAGTAGTTGTACAAGAAAAGCTCTGTTTTCTACGGTTTGTCTCTTTGGCACTTACAGCCTTTTCATTTCCAGTCTTCAATTGAATCAGAAACAGCACATGTTAGTACGCCACAATTAGTGACATGTGCTGTTTCTGCAATTCCCAATTCAACTAATGTTTCCAAAACATATGGCAAGGATATAAGATGGGTAGATACGAAATTAATTGTGTGTTATGCAGATAATGTTGTTTAATTGGTGAATCAGAAGACAATTTACAGTTACTACTTCATAGACTGAATCTATTATGTAAAAATTATGGAGTTAGAATTAATAGAAAAAAAACAAGGATCCTAACCGTGAGAAAATTACTGTTGCGATTGTAAATTACAACTAGATAACGCAATTAATGAACAAGTTATGCAGATAAATTGTTTAGGAGTCACAATGTCAAGTTTTGGTTTTTTAGACTATGAAGTAATGGATCAAACGATTAAGGCATCCAGAGTGTCAGTGGTTTTAAACGATTTCATAAGGAAAAATAAATATCTAAAAACAAATACAAAGATGAGAACAAACAAAACTCTTGTAAGACCGATAATGATATGTGTAGCAGAAACCCGAGAGGATACAGCAAAAACAAGGCAATTATTTGAAATCATGGAAATGAATTCATTGAGAAGAGTAACAGGAAAGACAAGAAGGAACATAGTGAGACGTAAGGAGATAAGAGAAGAATGTAATATACAAGGAATAGAAGAATGGGTTAGAAGAAGAGAGGAATATAAATCACATGCATCAAGAATGGGTGATTATAGATTGGTAAGGAGAGTACACCTGAGGGAAAACGAAGCATTGGAAGACCAAGAAAAAGATGGCTAGATTCTATGTCTGGTTATTAACAAGCTTCAAGCTTATACCAAAAAATAAGTAGAAGACATAAGTTATGGCTTCGTATATTACTCAACAGAAATTACACAACAATCAAACATGTCATTCCATTTCAATGATTGCTTTCACTACGATCTTAATCAAGACAATATGCTAAGACTTCATGATTTTTTTTTTTTAGTTTGAAGGACTTTGCTTTGTTAAATGATTAAGAAGTCGGTAAAATATCCTGCAGCACGAAGCAAGTCTCAGGTTGCAGCACGTAACCATGCTGTTGTGGATCGATACGGTTTATTCCGGGAACCACGTGAGCGAAAGTTGTTATACAATGGACTATTTATAGCAAGAATGATATTACGGTGAGAGGACCAAAACAAATGTTCATTAACTTGCACAGAGTTCGACTTTTGTTCTGAGCTGTAGCTCGAGTCGAAATATATCCGGTTTGCTGGCTTTCTGAGGCGGGACCCGGGTCGGATCCATAGACCTAGACATTCACTGGCCCCTTGTGCATCCTATATATCCTATAATTATCCAGTCCGACGTGTGGTATTCGTGAACTCGAAGCCGACAAGTAGGTCATCATATCTGAGCCCATCTCCTAGATTAGTAGGCCTATCTAAAAAAAAAACCTCCAATAACCGAAGTCCTTAACCCGTGAAACCTGTATCAGCATTATAAACCCGTACTTTCCCTAAGAATTCACCACAGTCTATTATAGATGAAATGAGGAGGAGATGGATTACTTTGGCGGAATATTCAGGAGAAAGTCGTTAACAGATCTCACAGTGTTGCTACAATTTATGCAAATAGATATCCAGCGCGTTATCATCCACAACATTTTCTCCTACTCTACAGTTAGAAAAAAAAGTTCTGGTCCTCATCGCTGAGTTAATACTTACCCTCAGTATTAATCGACCAAGGCCAGTGGAGTCCTGCAACCCGGAGCCGTGGCGCTACTGCTCCTGGGTTCGTAATACTGCACCACGATAGTTCACATTACGCCAGCGGCTCCACTTACCTCGGTCGAGTAATACACGAGACATTTCTGAGCGCCTCTTAAACTCGTTCACACTTTTCAAGTACTAGGTGGTCATTTTGTATGTGGAACGTAAACAGCGGCGCTACAATCTCTATTGTTACTCTGTGGGATAGAGAAGGGCATGGTCTATTCTATGACTAGAATAAGAGTGCGATTGTACTGCACAGGTGGCGTAACAGCGGCGCGCTGTGTAATCTATTAGTACAAACAACTACTGTTCCATAATATAATGGTCGGGTAATAGCTGTTATCAAGTGGCTTGATTTGACATTTATTCAGTCATTATTTTAAATTTAAATGTATTTAGGTTTGCTCTGATAAGATATTTTCTTTACTAAATCTGTTCGAGATAATTAGCTTGAGAAATAGTTTGCGAAGCTATTTCGTGCAACATTTCAATAGCAATTATTTTATACGATTCGTGAACTACAGTCTGATCCGTTTGGGTATGGATAATATTAATTTATTATTATAAACCTATTATGATAGTAGGAAAAATTTCTTGCTGGTTATATTATGATTAAAAGATGGAGTTTTCATATATGACAATCAACAATGCATAATCTGGAAGGACAAATGAAAATCGTAGATGATTAAAATGACTATTACAAATCAACAGCGGGCACAATGTGTTCTTTGCCATGTTAAATTTGAAAGTGTTAAAAGAGTTCAAAGGGAATTTCGACGTGAGTATGGTGTGCGTAATGTACAGTTTCCCTGGAAAAGGTTGAGACGATTGAATATTCCTAAGTCTCAGATGTAAGACACTGCGCATGATCGGAGACCAGAGCACTGATACACAAGATAACAAATATTGAGTTACTTAAATTCAGGCTATTTGGTTTGTTACTAGCATCGTTCCGAAATTCACTTCAAAAACTGCAAAAAATATGATAATAATACGTAAATAAAAGATAAATATATACATAAATCGTGTAGTTAAATCGACAATGGACCTTCATGACTAGATCGACACTCCGCACAGAAAGGAACGCTTTCATGTCGTTTCAATAGCTCAGACGGTAAGACTTCTGCGTGTTGTGTAGAAGAGTGCGAGTTCGATCCTTAGTCTACACAACGATTTTTTTGGTCTAAATAACGTTGATATAGCTAAGTAACGTTGAAATAGAGTTTTACAAAGTCCTGAGATTAAGTGTTAATGATCGCAAACAATACAAAATTACAAGTTATAATATTATAAACGTTAATCTAATGAATGCATTTATACACACATATACAATGTAAATGCATATATATTAAAAACTAACAATTAAAATGAAATTAAAAAATATATGTAATAATGGACAAACTTTTACAAAGGTTTAGAGTCCTTAGGTTAAGTCATTTGTTAAGTAATTATTACAATATTTTATTAGCAGCTGTAGCAATGTGATGTCATAACTTGGGGTTTGTTTACTTAATGTAATTAGATTTATTTTGATTAGTTTCGCAACAATTGGACTTCCTGTTATATCCTGTTATTTAGATATTTAATTTAGGGTTGATTTATTAACTGTTACTATGCAAGATACCTGTTACTTCAATAATTCTATATCACGTTAAATAGTCATTGTCTACACTAAAATATTATCGTCATCCCTCATTTCTCATCGTAATGGCGAACCGACGTGACATGAGACAGCGAGTTATAGCTCTAGTTGAGGCTGAATATGGGGCTAGATATGCTGGCCGTTTGGTCGGTGTTCCTGGAAGTACAGCCGCGAGGTGGGTTCATCGTTACCAAAATTTAGGGGAGGTCGAAAATCGCCCTATTCCTGGGCGTTCGCGGATATCTTCATTGGAAGAGGATGCTCTTTTATTCGAGACAGTTCGACAGGACCCCTTTCTGACTGCTAACGAAATAAGAGCAGCATCTAACTTTCCCGGCTCTTCACAGACTGTGATCAGCAGGTTGAGGAACCGTGGTATTAGGAGCCGGAGGGCTGCGCAAATGGAAATATTGGGGGAAGCACAAGCTGTCGACCATCTTGCCTTCGCTACCAATCGAGTGGATTTCGATTGGAGAAATGTAATTTTCTCCGACGAAACAACCATCTCGAGTGATTACGAAGGTCCTGTCCGTGTCTATCGTGAGGATGGTCTTCGACATGATCAGCGCTATGTGCACCGATGTGAAGATCGGGGCGCTTTAGCATATCGTGTTAGGGGTGGATGTCTTACGATGGACCTGGCGTTATAGAACGCATCGATGGCCGGTTTAATGTGGGAACTTACGAGCACATTCTGGAAAATATATTCCTTCCCTCCGCTCGAGAACGTTTTCCCGAAGGAACATTGCTGTTCCAGCAAGATAACCATCCCGTGCACTATGCTGCAAGCATTCAAAGATGGTTTCAAAGGAGACCCGAGATCGAAATCATTAATTGGCCTCCGAAGTCACCCGATTTGAATGTCATCGAAAATTTATGGGCGGAATTGAAAAAGAGAGGTATAGCCACCTATGCCCACCGACGCCCTCGAAATCGAGACGAATTGTGGGATCAAGTTGTTGACACCTGGGAAGATCTCGCCGGGGATCAGAACTTATTCCACAATCTCGTGACATCCATGCCGGATCGACTTAGAGCTGTAATAGAAGCTGATGGCATGTGGACAAGATTTTAAGTTAACATGTCTCTTTTTGTTTCTTATGATTTTTGTTTGAGGAAGAATACTTTTAACTTCCAAGTAAGATTTATTTATTTTTTGACGAGGTTCAGCCCACTTGTAAGACCCAGAAATTGGGCATAAATTATTCCATATTTTTCGACAAATTAGACAGTCGAGGAACTCTGAACAAATTAATTACACCTCAATAAAAAAAAAAGTTTTACCCGGGATCGAACACGAGATGTTTCGGTCATACAATGGAACCGACACGCTACTATATGAGCTAACGAGACAAGACAGTGACAGCAGCAGTCCAGAATGTAGATCCCTTAGCAGGCATTTGCCGTTCGGTACAGTGAAGCAATGATATTTTGTGACTCGAGCTATGTTGTAAAATCCTGGCGTTAAATGGCTGTCTATTCGTGATCCTTATTCTGGTCCTTGTCCTTGTAACAATTCTTGTACTATTTGTCATGTTATATATCGTGACGTCGATATCGAGTGAACCGCGCTGTAGAACTTTAACTTCCGACGACCAAGAATCGTCTCATTCTTTTTCAGGGTAACTGTACCTAAATACGATTCCATAATGTTGTGGTATCGGACATTTGTAGAAACAGGTTCTATGTTAAAATCATGCAGGGGGTCGCAAGCGAAACCCAGTACGAGAAGCAGCTATCTCTTGGCTTGGTCCCCAAACTCCCCAGATCTAACCCCTCCTGACTTCTTCGTGTAGGGTTTTGTTAAAGACATTGTCTATTGACAGAAACCCCAGAACATTGATGATCTCAGAATAAAAATTACTCAAGCTTTTCAACAAATCATCCCTCTTATGTTACAACGGACATAGGCTGAATTTCATCACCGTTATGAGTTGTGCAGGGTGAGCAATGAGGGTCATGTTTTTTATTTTTATTGGGTTATTTTACGACGCTGTATCAACATCTCTCGTTATTTAGCGTCTGAATGAAATGAAGGTGATAATGCCGATGAAATGAGTCCGGAGTCCAGCACCGAAAGTACCCAGCATTTGCTCGTATTGGGTTGAGGGAAAACCCAAAAAAACTCAACCAGGTAACTTGCCCCGACCGGGATTCGAGCCCGGGCCACCTGGTTTCGCGGCCAGACGCGCTGACCGTTACTCCACACGTGTGGACGGGGTCATGTTGAGTTCTGAAGAATCTCCCATCTTTCAGTATTGTATGTACAAAGTTTCAACAAGTAAAGTTCAGTAGTAAATGTTTATGGTGCTTTTATTTTATATTAGCCACCGGCGTGGCTCAGTTGGTTAAGGCACTTGCCTGCCGGTCTGAAATTGCGATCGGGCGCGGGTTTGATCCCCGCTTGGACTGATTACCTGGTTGGGTTTTTCCGAGGTTTTCCCCAACCGTAATGTGAATGCAAGGTAATCTATGGCGAATCCTCGGCCTCATCTCGCCAAATATCACGCTATCACCGATCTCATCGACGCTAAATAACCTAGTAGTTGATACCGTGTCGTTAAATAACGAATAAAAATTATTTTATCCATACAGAAACGGATCATCCTGTATTTAACGATTAAACTTCTCTCGTTTGTTCCATGGTTGTCAATACTCTCATTTTCCTTCGTTAAGTCTTGATTAGTTATTAGGCTATTTTCGCCCTACAGAATTTATTTGATCGTTACATCGGATGCATATGCTTTACAAGACTTATAACCGTCTTTAACAAGCAGTTCATTTCCTCGATTCGATTCTTGCCCCACAACTTGCATGTCTAGACTGACATTTGGCTTTGATCGTAAGTGGATGTTAACAGTGTCGTCCTGTGTCTTTCATCTGTTAGTCCTGTTGACCCTGTTTAAGTACTGGTACCAACATAACTTTCCTTTTCTAATTTTGAAGTGGATTGCAACTTACAAACATTGTGGCGCTATCACATTTTAGCGCACTTACATTGTGGCGTAAAAACATTCCAAAATGCGCGATCGCGTTGTGCCCTTCATCCTAGTCTATTTATGCTATTGAAGACTACAGATGAAATAACTATATAGACTAGGATGAAGTTTTTGGTGTAATACAGGTTTTCGGTGCCGATATAAGAAGGGTTTTCGGCTCATCAGGCTACTCGTCTGCGGATGAGATCTGGTTCTATCAGGGGCTAAGGCAGAATGGCCCACTTGCTTCGGATTCTCGCATGCCACCCAGGCCACCTATTAGACTTGGACAATCATCGAACATAGCGCGCATAAAGCGACAAAACATTCTTAAGTGTAAGGAGCTGTCCCAGGTCCAGACTTGGAAAAGTAAAACGAGCTCTATTATATTGTGTCAATTTATTATCACATTAATGAAGATAATAAGACTATATGAGAGACAAAGTTCACAATGTGTGAGCTATATGAACACGGATATTTCGGAGTTACAACGACTTAACACTATTCAACTTCTATGCATTTCAGCAAATATCTCCGTAACTTGATCGCTGAGTAGCATTTCTCATACTTCATTATATCAGCTTTTTTTTTCGTGCACCCTGTGTATTTCAACGACATTTTGTTGTACTGCAATCCTTTAAATGAAATTAAAAGGAACTAAGCGATCTCCATCCTTATCTTTTAATTATTTTAATGTACCGAAGTACATATGATATTTCCATGCAGATATTCTGCGTCATCATACGATGAAAGAGTGATGGAACAGAGAAAAATTCTCTCCGGCACCGGGATTTGAACCCGGGTTTTCAGCTCTACGTGGATGAAGCATCAGCGCGTAGAGCTGAAAACCCGGGTTCAAATCCCGGTGCCGGAGAGAATTTTTCTCTGTTCCATCACTCTTTCATCTTATATTTTAAGACAATATCTCATAAGTTTACATATTAGCACAATGCTGTATATTCTTTTCTGTTGCCATGGAAAAGCAATAGCGCTTGTGGTAAAGAACCTGATGTTCTGTATTCGACTCCAGTAAGAAGTGAAGATTTATTTACCACTCGAACTGGGTCGTACCTGTGATTCTTGTCTCGTGTTTGTTATTTATTGTCTCATTCAGAGGGAATATGGCCATGTAAAACACCCAGAGTTGGTTCACAATTACTAAGGTGAGGATGGGCATAAAGAATGGACTTTCGGAATAAATAACACGAAGAGAAGAGGAAGTAGTCATATTACTGGTGATAACAGTTACTCCCGGTCGTCTAGGGTGCTATTCACAGATTTATTGTTTTTTATTTTTATTTTATTAGGTTATTTTACGACGCTGTATCAACATCTCAGGTTATTTAGCGTCTGAATGAGATGAAGGTGATAATGACGGTGAAATGAGCCCAGGGTCCAGCACCGAAAGTTACCCAGCATTTGCTCGTATTGGGTTGAGGGAAAACCCCAGAAAAAACCTTAACCAGATAACTTGCCCCGACCGGGATTCAAACCCGGGCCACCTGGTTTCGCGGCCAACGCGCTGCCCGTTACTCCACAGGTGAGGACCTATTTATAGACATTTCGCTAGCCCGCGCTACGAGCGTGCTAAACTAGCCCCGGCTATCGACTGGTTACTTGTATAGGATTAATATCATATCATATATCGCTAACACTGGTTTATGAATACGAAAAATGTTAGTTCGCTGATCATCCACCGGAAGCCCGCGCTAAGAATGTCTATGAATACGGGGCTTAGTCCCTACTATACTACTCGCATGATGCGAGGTTCAAGTACTCAAATCGAGCAAGGAAATGTATTTCAATGGCAATAAAATACTTAGCAGGTTCTTCTTCAGAAGGAAATTAAAACTGGGTGTCCCCTATTGTAGATTTTGCTCATACAATTCCATAATGGTAGTGACAATAATAATAATAATAATAATAATAATAATAATAATAATAATAATAATAACAATAATAACAATAATAATAACAATAATAATAATAATAATAATAATAATGAAATATACGCCTCTAGTTAATGACTTGAATAACTTTTCTCTGATTACTAGGTCCCTCGTTTCAAACCTTATACTAATTAAAAATTTGCCACCGAAACGGGAAAAGATACAGCAACAACTCTTAATATACAGGATTATTCAGGAATAATCCCATATTAAAAGTCAATGTGGCTATGTATGTATGTATGTATGTATGTATGTATGTATGTATGTATGTATGCATGCATGCATGCATGCATGCATGTATGCATGTATGTATATGTATGCATGTATGTATATGTATGCATGTATGTATATGTATGCATGTATGTATATGTATGCATGTACTCTATACAAATCCACACGCATTGACCAACATTTGCCAAAGTATGCACAATTCACCTTCATAACTAGGAGAAGAACATAGGCTACATTAAAATTGGACAGATGGACGTTAAATTATTGAAAACAATAAAAATTAGAATGAAATACGTTCAACCATGCACGTATAATGTTAAAAAGGCCATACAATTAGGAATCAGAAGCTTTTTTTTTTACCTCTTCTTCGGATGTAAATGCGGCCATATTGCTATTGAAATGTTAAATAAAATAACATTAAATTACAATTACGTAAATGAGGGACGATTTCTTGATTGAATGTGTCATGTCGCATGAATATACAATATAATATGGCATAAAACACAATTTTGTTTAATATTTAAGAATTAAAAATTAAACATAATAGGCAGCAAATATGAAAGCATTCATACCACCTAACTCAACCACTTCACTACATAGCTCACTATAGCGTAGTGGTGGAATCAAAGGCTTTCGTGTAGTGCAAACCCAGATTCGAACCTGAAGAAAACAGATTTTTTTATTATTTTGATAATTTATTTACATTATTTTAGGTATGGTACTTCATTTTTACTATGCACTACGAAAGTCAAACTTGATATATTGCCCTTTAAAATTACACATGAGGCGATTCTGTAAGATATGTGGATAAATTTATATAACCTTCTAAAGTTGTGAAGTCCTTTTTGAAACAGGGTGTATACTAATAAATTTATGACTGATGTATTGTATATTCTAATTTTTGTGTCTTTGAAAATATTTTTGTCCAGTGTGCGAATTGTTGGAAAGTTATCCCTCTCTCAAAAATTCACATTAACATCTCTGCCAGGAATAACTTCTATTCCCCCTCACAGAATATAATTGTTTTAATACAAATATACTTTATTAAGTATAAAGTAAGCACAGAAAATAATATTGATGGATTATCATCACCGGCAAGCTGATAATAACTTAGGAATTACACATCTTATAATAAGCCCGGTCACGGATATAATTATTATTATTATTATTATTATTATTATTATTATTATTATTATTATTATAATTAAGACGCAGGACAAGCAACTCAGTGCGACCAAGCGTTGAGTCGTATTGAATGAGGATAATAATAATTTTATGTATGGTATTCTCTATCTAGGAATCTATCCCCCCCTCACCAGAAATCTTAATTCGAATCCTGTTTTTGTCCCATAATACTGAGTTTGGTACAGAAATAACTGACCTTCCCTTTATTATTTTATCTATTACTTCAGCTTCATGAGTGCCTTAATTGCTAATTTTTTACTCCCAAATATATACATATTTTTCACATCCTTTAATAATCCCTAATTCATTATTTAATACTAAATCCTTAATTATCTCGTCAAATGTAGAAAATATGTAATTCTATCTAAATTTGTTTTTAAAACGCATTTAGTATATTCTCAATCAATTTTCCTATCAAATATTCCAGATCATCATAATCTTCTGTCATTTGGCCTACTAGTTGATCTGCAAATTATAATAATAATAATAATAATAATAATAATAATAATAATAATAATAATAATAATAATAATAAGAAGAAGAAGAAGAAGAAGAATCTTCTTATCGGGTTCTTGCATTTAAGAAGTCTATATGTTCTATTTGTGTTGCCAACATTAGGTCTTCAATTTGAAAGACACTTCAAGAGAAAATTCTTTAGGAAATAGTTAAATAATAATTAATCCCTAACTGGGTGAAAGTAAAATTGCAGCTTGACCATCACTTTTATAAATATGATATATATTTATGGTAAATGTTATCTTTTAATTATTTTTATTAAATGCTGAGCTCAACTGTAAACACATAGACTTCGTGCTGGCGTAGGGTCTCGAACTTGGTGTCCAACGTAGCTATTTGCCAGAATTTTTACGCCGCGAGGCGACTTTCTCGAGGGAGTTTAGTTTCAATGAGTTCTCTCTGCTGAAAAAATTGACTGACTTTAAATCCGTTTCCTTGTTAGCAGGGCTCTCAGTCAAATGGACAAACACACATTTCAGGTCTCACGAGGGCCCTCGATCATTTTTAACCAACTGTACAAAACTCACAATTCATAGAAAGCCAAACTCAGTACGAAGCAACTCTGATCTGAAAACCACAACTGCAGACCAAACGAGTTTTCCATTCTCTCAAATTATCTTCATGTTTGGAAATAGCAGTACGTTACGTACTATATCCGCAAGCCGGTCTCTGGAGACTTCTCAAGTAGACAAACATGAAACGATCGTCCTCATAACCCAGCTTTGACTACAGACTTCTCATCACCCTCTCTATAGCTTTGTTGTTATGAGCTTTGTTGTTATGCAGACAAAATCACTTTCAAACAATTCCTTTCCTGTTCAAACTAAAATTAATGATTATGAGGAGAAAATTAGGAGACTTAAATGGATAACTTTAATTTTTCACATTATAATTCTAATTAAAATACAAGTTAAATATTTATGATATGATAGTACATACATTCTCCCTTACCAATATATATATATATATTGGTATCTCACACACACACACACACGCACGCACGCACGCACGCACGCACGTGCGCTGTGACCCTTATAATCCGTTCTGAGTCTAGCATTAGCAGTAGTAGCAATACCGTATTTATTCGATTATTTGACCCCTCTTACATAAGACCCTTCCCATCCACTTTAAGAACATGTATTATACAAGGCGTAAGAGGTATAAGTGCCATTATTTTAACTGATGATTATTCATGCCATGAGGAAGAAAAAATGTCCTCACAATTTATTTCTAATTGCAATATTTAAATAATTACTAAAGTTTACAATATTAGACGTTTTGAAACGTTGCTGGATGGGGAGGAGTGGGTTTATAAGTACACAGTACAGCTCAAGAGGGTACAGAAATACCGGTACTACAGATGCTCTGTTCTAATGCAGGAGCGGACCATGATCACACAGTTGTTTACATAAAACGAGCAGCAAATACAACCTTTCAATCTCATTAATAGAACATTATGGTAAATTTACATTTTATGTAACAATATTGCTCCATTTTTATTTTATGTCTAAAAAATAAACAATAATGGTAGTCTGCACAAAATCACACGAAATTTTTTCTAATGCAAAATTTTAATCCCTCCCTCTTCCGTAAAGCAGTATAATTTTTAAACAAATTTCTGGTTGTGTGATTTTCGAAACGGGATAAGAGACCCCTAGTTTCTAAAAACTTTTGAGAAATTGCTACAAAACTTCGCCGATTAGATAACCTTCTTTGAGGAAAACGTTGACGGTACATTTTGTCTCACTTGAATTACGACGACTTTCTCCATAAATTAATAACATATTATGATAGCCTATTCCTAAACTGTAAATGACATTGTAATTTATTTATTGAATACCCTGTACTGAATTGTCATCCGCTCGGCTGACTCGTACTTACGTCTGTGGAGAGTACTTTCTGCTGAACACGTTACTACGTTTCTCACGGCAGAATATTAACAAATTTAAGCATGAATTTGTATTTAATTTCACAAAAACGTAATATAACACACAAATATTTATTTAAACTAATATTAACTCTTTACTATTATACTTACTAATGTAATTGTTTTAATAATTTTACTAACGATGCAAGAAGTATAAAGCTAAGAAAATAAGTATTTTTTTTTTTCAGGGAAAACTATCAAGCTTTGACCTTATGTTGTAGACCGTCCCCGAAGACTGTGAAGAAGACGGCACTTATACCCCTTACATCCCATATATAACCAGTGTCATGGTCTAGTGGTAAGAGCTTCTGAGACTCCAGGTTCGATTCCCAGTTACAGCACAGGAACGTTTCCTTAAAGGGACTTATTTCTACGTTCGTTTGTGGTCTGGAATTTAGATTAATAATTGTCATTCTATCATAACATCGGGGTAATGTAACTCCGCCTTCCAGCGCCCCAACCTAAGAAGTAGATTACACCTAAGCCACTGCCACTGAGAGAAAACCAAATATCGAAGACAACACCTGGTAGCATTGGGGAAAAAATAGATATGCATATTAGATCCCTCCAACACATGTACAATACAAGATTATATGTTCTGAATTCCTGCTTAAATCTTTTGCACAGTAGTGTAGGTTATTCATCAATTACAAAATACTCTTGGAAAAACTGTAAAGTAAAACCTATTTATAAAACGACTCTCTGTACTTCCGCAATTGCCTCTGCGCTAACAATTCTTGTCTCTTTTTCTGTTTTTATTTTTTTAGTAGGTTATTTTATGACGGTTTATCAACATCTTAGGTTATTTAGCGTCTTAATGGGATGAAAATGATAGTTCCGGTGAAATGAGTCAGGGGTCCAGCACCGATAGTTACCCAGCATTTGCTCATAATGGGTTGAGAGAAAACCCCGGAAAAAGCGAAACCAAGTAACTTTCCCCGGCCGGGAATCGAACCCGGGCCACCTGGTTTCGCGGCCGACGCGTTAGCTGATACTCCATACGTGTGGACTCTATCTGCTTGGCGCCACATAATCATGATTATCCTATCATATCACTGGGGCAATGTAACTCTGCCTTCCAGGCATCCCAAATTCAGAAGTGAATTACTCCTAAGCCACTCTCATGAGAGAAAACCAAATATCGAAGACAATCTGATGGCATTGAGGGGAAAAAAATACATAAACATATTAGACCCCTCCAATACATGTACAATACAAGGCTATAGGTTCTGAATTCCTGCCTAAAACTTTTACACAGTACTGTAGATTGTCAATCACAAAATACTATTGGAAAAATTGTAAAGTAAAACATATTTCTAAAACCACCCTCTATGCTCTTATTTCTGCAATTATCTGTGCGCAACATGCTTCTTTTTCTCTTTGTCTTCAAAGTACATGCTATACTCTATGTACCTTTAGTTCTTCCATTGTCATAGCACAGAGATACAATTTCTCCTTCCTCTTACTGATGGTATCGCTTTTCGCTTACCGTACTTCTGAAGTCATTCAGAGAAAGAAATCAGTGTCATGTGTATAAACAGGTTGTTTCCGAGGTGGTGTTACAAACTTTCGGGGATGGTGGCAAAGGGCACATGTATCAATAAGGAACCAAGGTCCGGAAATGACTGAGTCTAAAGTTATAAGCAAAAGTAGTTGTGTGGAAATGGAATTGTAATTTGGCACCACGTGCCCTCCTTCCCTTAACATTTGGAACAGTCATGGAAAGATGGTATGGGCCGCATATCTCCTACGTTGGTACTTGTCCCAATACAATCTGTGAGCTTGTCTACTGTTCCCATTGGCTCATCCGTATTCGAAAATCAGGTCTGCTTATTCCGCTCTCGTGTACTTCTCCATTTCACTAGGACTGATCGACTGGACACTGCAACTTGTACACATACACTGCTGTCTACAGACGTGCACATCAGGACCGACCATGTCCGTTACACATTACGCTCTCTGCATTGGTTTAGTGTAGTTTCCTCTCCCCAATCCTCAGACAGCGCACTGAATAGAATACTGTAAGTAGACAACGTAAACGTCAGATGAATACAGTATGTGTAAGATGTACAGATGAATACACATAAATAAGGTGTACAGAGGAATAAAATTATTTCATTTCCACACAACTATTTTTGCTTGTAACTTTCGACTCGGTCATTTCCGGACCAGGGTTTCTTATCTCAAATTGATACATGTGCCCTCCGCAATCATCCCTGTAAGTTTGTAACACCACCTCGGAAACAATCTGTATAAAACTGAGCAACAAGCCAGCCAGTAAGTTATTGTGTGTGATTGAAATTTAATATAATTGACTTCGCGAGAATTGAGAACACTTAGAAGTCACTGGCTGGCCTCGTACATAATCTTAAGGTTCGGGTGTATGTTTAAGTGTCATTTGGGCAGTTTATGTGGTTGCTTTCTTTTTCCCAAAGTTTTCCCGAACTGGAGGTGTCAGATAATCTCATGACTAAACATCACCTTAACAAAATATCATCTCACTATTAACAATCCATCACCCCTAGATAACATTGCAGTTAATGCCGAGTCTCTAAAATATGATTAAATAGATAAGAATAGATGAACTGATTTAATCGAAAGTTAGGAACAATCTAACATACCTATTCAATAAAGGAATATAAAATGAATTTATTTGCATACAGTTGGCTATAAATGTTCATTGATCGATTATGTTAGTTACAACCATAGTACCTAGTTTATGTGTAACATTATAAATAGATCCAATCTTGAATAAATATTGGGTCTAGTTAATAACATCACCAAACTTTTCTGCGCCTATCTTTAACAGTAATTTTGAAAGTAATTTATTCAGAATACATAATAAAGGGAATTTTCCTGAATATATTTTGGTATTCTTTTTCCCTTTCCCCATTAGTAGCGTCGTCGTTTCTTGTGGATGTTATTCGTGTTCACTTTTCTGAGTATCCACCACCGCAGTCCTCTTGTTCTCTTTCAGACACGCCCCTCCCTCTCCCCCACACTGCCATTACTCTGCGCTACTCTGTGCTTTCATTCATTTGCTTTCCTAGTCTTAAATTCAGTCCACAGCAACTCCGAGATATTTCATTGCCCCACTGACGACCTCTCATTACAAAAACTTCGGCTCTATTCAAGACTTTGTTGAACCTTCCGTCTTGAAACTTCAATAGCCCAAACTCCACGTGTCATCAAGACCTTATTCTACGGAAATGTCGAGTGATAATTGGGAAGTTACAAATGAAAGTTCTTGTAAATTGTGAAGTCTTATTTTGGTAACACATAAAATAATATGCGTCTGGCACGTTATTGCTAATTTTTTATTACGTAACTGCCAAAATTGATAATCAATGCATACAGTCGAAAAAAATTTAACCCGTTAATTCGGACTCAAATCTCGGCCGGTATAAGTAGAATTTGTGGTGGACAAATACGGTGCTTAATGATTTTTTCCACACGGAATTATTCCCGTTTACCCTATCGAATTAATATTTATATTATTTTATTTAGTAGATATATTACGTCCTTTCCAATATGTGGCAAATTCAATCCCCCTCTTCTCGTTATAGTTGCATTTAATCATCATCATCCTCATTACGGATAAAGTCATTAGACTTGTTCCTACTTCAGCCCATAGCTTCCTAGGTCTGTATACGTCTCGCATTCTTTTTGGTTTGTATTGCATTATTTTCTTAGGATATCTTTCTCTAATCATTCTGTCTATGTGATCTTACCAGTTTTGTTTACATATTTTTATTTTGTCTGTTATTACAAATATTTCAAAGTCTTGTCTAATTTCTATGTTCTCATTGTAGCATTTAATTCTCCATTAATTAACTGCTCTGCGCTTCGAAACTTTTTTTCTCAGGTCAAGGATTTTATAATTGGTCTTCTATATTTCTTGCATGCTGAATTAAAAAATATAACTCATTTTTCTCAATCAGTTCAGGTTTTATTACTAGCTAAGTTTTTAGTTAATATGTTAAGAAACAAAATGCAAAATAGGTAAGAAAATATGAAGTCACTAAATAAATTAAATTCACATCAGATGTACATTAAATGTCTGAGATAGTACATAAATACAGTTAGTATGGAAGAAAGGGCCTTTTCAAGAAATTTCATTCCTGTTTCAGACTTCGAAAATCACACCTGCAACCCGGGTCATAGATTGCAACTCTGTATAATGGCAACGAGAGAGACAGAGGGGGGGGGGGTAAAATCATCATCTTTCTTTGCAGCCCCATGTAGCCTGGCTTGAGCTTTCTATTGATAAGAGTGATTTAAGGAACGTTCTTACAAAATAAGTAGAAAGTGCAAGACTCACCCTGTCCGATTTTAGTACATTTGTGGTAAAGTCACCGTGACAGATCGAAAGTTTAAAATCACTCCTTTTGTGAGGAAGCTGTACAAATATCATGCCTATTTTGGTGTCAAAATTGGTTACCAGGACAAACCTTTCACATCTTCACATTTCAAGTGCTTCTATTCGTTTATCTTCATGTCTTCGTAATGTTCATGTTTCTTCCCCATACAATGCCACACTCCACACAAAACACTTCACTAGTCTCTTCCTTAGATCTTGTTTCAGAGGTCCGCACAAGATGCTCCTTTTTCTGTTAAAAGCTTCCTTTGCTATTGCTATCCTCCTTTTGACTTCCTGGCTGCAGCTCATGTTATTGCTTATAGTACACCCCAAGTATTTGAAGCTGTTCACTTGCTCTACTACCTCATTTAGAATTCGCAAGTTTACCTTTGTTTTTCTTGCGACAACGGTGCTCTTCGTCTTGTTTGCATTTATCTTCATCCCATACTACTCACAGCCGTCATTTAGCTCCAGTAGCATATCCCTTAGTAGGCCTATCGTTTCCTCTTCTGCTAACAACGCCATATCATCAGCAAATCTTATGCAATTTATTCTTCTTCCTCCTACTTTCACCCCTCTCATGTTCTGAAAACAGTTCTTCACCAAATCCTCCAAGTAGATGTTGAACAGTATAGATGATAAAGGGCAGCCTTATCGTACTCCTCTCCGTATTTCACTTTTTCCAGACATTTCTTCTCCTATCATGACTGACTCGTTGTTTCATGTATAGGTTATTGAACAATCTCCTGTCTTTCTAATCCACACATATTTTCTTCAGGATGTCCATCAGTTTGTTCCAATCCACTCTGTCAAACGCCTTTTCTAGGTCCACAAATACTATATACACTTCTTTATTCTTTTCTAGGTATATTTCACCGATTGTTTGTGGTAATTCAATTGCATCCTTTGTACTTTTTCCTTTTCTGAAGCCAAACTGCTCTTCTTCCATCTTAGAATATAAACGTCGATTCAGTATTCGCAGGAGAATCTTCGCCGAGTGGCAAAAGAAAGAGAAATTAATTTTAAAAGGCCAGGAAAGAAACATTACAAAGTTCTAGCTGTACCGATATTCCTTTGTGGCTCAGCATGCTGGAGACAGACAAATTTATTAAAACATATAGAAGTGGTTGAAATAAAATTTTTAAGAAATTAGATAAGAAAACTAATGAAGATATCCGCACAGAACTAAAAATATTATCTTTAACAAAAATTATAGAAGGGTATCGACTGAACTTGTATGATAATGTCTGCAGGACGCAAGACAACAGATTACCATTAAAATGCTTCAGTACAATCCATTATGTAGAAAGTCTCAAGGAAGGCCATTTAAAAGATGGATATAACAATGTGAAATAATAAAGCAGGAAAGGATCATAACAGTCCAAACCCTGACTGGATGATGATGATGGTGATAATGATGATAATGATGATAGTACAACTCCGCCTTCACTGGATTCTAAACTTCGATCCGAGATCATCGTAAGCTAAGCTTTGCCAGCTGAGCAACCAAAATTATTGTAACAGAATATCAAAAATAACAGTTCTATGATTAGGTACAGCCCTTCATATTGCAGATATAATATAAGAAAATAAAAATAATATACTCTTGCAGCATCCCTGAGGAAATGTGAAAATAGCGTATCACTACGTGTCGTAAAAGCTCCCTCTCTCGCACTAAATGATAAGTAAATCTAGTATTTGCCATCACAACTATGAAGAAACAGAACTATGTCAAGTCTCACTCTGTAGTTAGTCTCAATGCATTAACTCTATCAGATCGTATCCCGCAGATGATATTCTGACGACTTCATAGCTTATGGAGCGAGAAAAATGACGATGCCTGTACATTACATCGTGAAATTGATACCGCGTAATTGCCTGTGAAGTTTCGCTGAAGTCAGTTGCCCGAATACTTTAACTGGTAGATGAGTTGAGAGTAAGAGAGAGACCCCCCCACTTGTTCTTATAACGAATCTTCTGTTATATAGAGTGAACCATAAGTCACGTCATTAATTTCTAGGAGTAAATATTTGAGATATTTCAAACAGAAATGTTTAACACAATTTTGCTCATTATTATGTAGGTTTCGATAAAAAAAATGTTTTAAATTTAACGTTTAGTAGCGAATTGTAGGAAGCTATTGACTTAATTCCCATTATCCTCAGTTTAAAAGAGGGCTGAATTCTCATAATAAATTATTAAGTGAATATTAGTTTTGTTCCTTAAATTTGCGTACATTTGATCTAAACAAATGTAAATGTTCGATCTTCAGAGTAATTTTAAAGTCTACGGAACAGCAAAAACGTTGTAAAAGACTATTCTCTGGAGTCGACAGTTAAGTACTGCAACTCATTTGTAGACTACGTCAGAGCGATAGAGGAGAAAACAAGAAATACAAATAATGAATAGGCCTACATATAAACAATTATTGAAGACTGGATATAAAAAGGCTGTAAGTGTCAAAAGGGACAAGCCGTAGAAAATAGACTTTTCTTTTGCAACTAGTGATGTAGGCTTTAAATTCTGAAAACAATTTTTCGATAGGATAATCAATGTTAAAAATGTTTGGAATCAGGCTCAACCCGACCACCAAAGCCGATATCTTATTGTGAAATTGTGAGATGAAGTAGAAGTTGAAATGCATACTAATAAAAGGTAAAGGCAGCTCCTTCACACGCCATAAAGACACTTGGGGGGCCATGGAGATAAAGCCCCATGCCTTCTTGACCTCGGCACTAGAATGAGGTGGTGTGAAAGGAATACCAATTATAAACAAACTTCTAAATGAAAAATTTATGTTTTTTTGGAAAGTGGCGATTTTAGAAACTTGAGATAATTATCGGTACTGACCTTTGGGTAATTAATACATGTTTTATCGATTTTTTGTTTGTAATAGAATGAACACTATGGGATTTAATGAAAAGGTTTTATCGTGACAAAAGACCTTTTCAGAAAAGTGAAATTATTTTCGTGGTTATTTCCGCACTCAAAGTACCAAAATATATCGTGTGCGTTTAGGAGATCCTGAAGACCAATATAGTCCATCCTGACACTTTTACAAATTATTATTTTTAAAGACAATTTTTAAAAACAGAGTTCTGCCCGGCAGATACAAACAAACTTTCGTTTTGATCACCCTGACTTTCTATCAGCGATCAGCTAGGCCACGAGCGACGAGTTCGGTAACCAACCAAGCTTCGTCTTGTATGTGCCTTAAGAACAGAACCAATGGCGGATGATGACAATGATGATAGCAATTATTATGGTAAACGTAATGATATTGGTTGTAACTATGACGGTAATGTTTAAGTATATTTTCGGAAAGCATGAGATATACAGAATGTAACAAAAGTTTCTGTAACAGTATGTTAAAATTATTCTCTTGTTTAGTTTCCATTTTCTCAGGAACCATGATCAAATTTTATGGTGTAGGAGTTGGTACTACTTGATTGTGGTGTGATGCAATCCTTTATTAATAATTTGGCTGAAAATGTGATATTTACCATCAAATATTTGAAAAAAAAAAACTAAAATTTTCACTGTACCAGAAACTTATATTGCACTCTGTATATAAAGTCATGGTGTATATATACAATATATTATATATGAAGACCTCCCTCAAAGAACGTTGTATATCATATACTTTTTCATTTGATATACAACCTTCTTTGAGGGACGTCTTCAATATATAAAGTCATGGTGTATATATCACATGTTGTTCTCTTAGAAGTAACTAGCAATTCCATTATTTTAATTCATTTGTACTACATCTTCGTTTTAATTTCAAATATAGAACCAATGATGGAGAAATTTGTTTATTAAAAACAAAAGCCGTCCTAAATAAGGGTTCATAGATCGGCCTACTAATCCATTCGCCATGAACAATGATTAAAAACAATTATGTAGGCTATATCACAAAATAAAAAGAGAACAATAATTTGAAAAAAAAAAACAAGATAAATAATGAGAAAACATAGGAAATCATTTAGAATAAAAGTTTCTTGAATATAAATGATTAATTATTACTAGATCTGAAAAAAAAAATGTAATTTTTCGTTCTGAAAAGGAATTTAAAATTTTACATTTGTTCCGATGACAAAGCCACCGGCATGGCTCAGTCGGTTAAGGCGCTTGCCTGCCGGTCTGAAGTTGCGTTCGGGCGCGGGTTCGATCCCCGCTTGGGCTGATTACCTGGTTGGGTTTTTTCCGAGGTTTTTCCCAGCCGTAATGTGAATGCAAGGTAATCTATGGCGAATCCTCGGCCTCATCTCGCCAAATATCATCTCGCTATCACCAATCTCATCGACGCTAAATAACCTAGTAGTTGATACAGCGTCGTTAAATAACCAACTAAAATAAATAAAAAATCCGATGACATTTCAGCACATTTAAAAGGGAAAAAAATAAAATTGTTTCAAGAATTTATTATCATAATACAATTCTCTCTTAAACTGACTAAGCATATTGGGAATTCAATCAACATTTTTCCAGGAACACGTTATGCAATTTTTTATATAAAAAATTTTTATCTCGAAAAGCAAGTAAATTATATTAAATTTTTTTTGTTTGAAATATCTCAATAAATAACCCCCTGAAATTAATGACAATAGGCCTACTTACGGTTTATTCTATGCAGACCTACTAGTAACAGTATCATTTAGTTAACAATATAATAGTTCGTGGAGGTAAGATGAATAATATTGTTACGGCGCTCACAACCAAAGAAGTTGTCTTTTTTTTTAATACCGAGTCTTTATGAGGGAAAAACTGAGCATAGTCAATAACCAAAATTGCGAAAAATTGTGAAAATTTGTAAGTCCGTATGTAGCAGAAACCAGTCTCATGTCTTGTTGCAAAAGTTGAATGACTCGAACTGACTAGAACATGCTGCACATGTATGATGTTTTTCGACCTTCACGTGCTAGAAACCAACAAGCTGTATTGAAAATCCCGTAAGAGGCCTACGTTAAATTCAGACGTATTATCGCAGTGTCGTAATGCCTAACTCCAAAATTGTGATCCGTGCTACTTTTTCGTAAAATACTGCTATCAAATATTTTAATAAATAAGTACCAAAAACTTCGATAAATTACCATCTATTATTAAGTTATAATTTAATACCTCAAACTAGTAAAAACAGTGTCATAAATAATTTACGAAAGTTATATGTTATTTTCCGCATACGACAGTATTTTACTGGGAGTGCGTTATTCAAAAGACGTAATGAAATAATCTAAAATTCACCCATACTACCATTCTATTAAATAAATTTTATTGAATACTAAAGGCAATATAAATAATACCAATTAGCCTACAAGAACCTTTCCTTCCTTCCTGCTTTTCTTCCTTCCTTCCTCTCTACCTTTCTCCATTCCTCGCTCGCTCCCTTTCTTTCTCCCACCCTCCTTCATACCACCTTTCCTTCCTTCCACCCTTCCTTCCTCTCTCCAATCCTTTCTTCTTTCCTTCCTTCTTTCTTTCTTCTGTTTAACCTTGTTTCGTACAGACTTACAACCAATGTGGTGTAGGGGATAGTACTGTAAGTAATTATGGACCAACACTTAACAGGCACACATTCTAGACCTTCCTGATTGTGGCCAGCATAGGCAAGGGGCTCTGTAAGATAATTGGGATCCATATATCTACTACGGTAGCTAATCAACTTACTTACTTACTGGCTTTTAAGGAACCAGGAGGTTCATTGCTGCCCTCACATAAGGCCGCCATTGGTCCCTATCCTGAGCAAGATTAATCCAGTCTCTACCATCACATCCCACCTCCCTCAAATCCATTTTAATATTATCTTCCCATCTACGTCTCGGCCTCTCCAAAGGAGCAAATCAACTAAAAATTTTAATTCTTGTTGTTACTGCAATAATTATAGTGGCTGAGCAAAAATGCTCAAATCCAACGCTGAGACAACACAGCACAGCGCATTACAAGGGACAAACATCCAGACCCATGGACAGAAAATAAATTGTATTCATTAAACACGCCGGGAATCGAACAACGGACCGCTTGCAAGGGAAGCAAATACACTGCACATAGTTAAAACGATAGATGGAAGAAAAAATATATGAAGAGTTTCAAACAAGACGTGGCTAATCCGTATCAAACAGTTTCGGAAATATTAAAGGTTCAATTACGAAGTTAAATCCATATGCTGCCAAACTTCGTCTCACAATTGCAGCCTTGAGCAGTTAAGAAAATAGTTACACTTGCTTACCACAAAGTAGATTAAGATAAAGTGTGATTAAGATAAACTTAATTTTCTGATATTGTGGAATAGTGACGTCTGGCTTGAAACGATTATATAATATATATGTATATATCCTATTACATACATTGTATTGTTCAAGTATGTATATATAGTTAATTTTGACTGCATCAGATAAAATACTTGTACGTAACGCATATTGTAATCACTTCAAGAAATAAAATTGATATACTGTATATTAAATGGGCTAGAAAAGGCTTTTGATAAAGTGGATTGGAATAAACTGATGGGGATCCTAAAGAAAATTGGTGTAGATTGGAAAGAGAGAAGACTGTTCAGTAATCTTCATATGAAACTACGACTCAAAGTCAGGATAGGAGAAGAAATGCCCGAAGGAAGAAATTGGGAGAGGAGTACAACAAGGATGTCCATTATCACGTACCTTGTTCAACATCTATTTCTAGGATTTAGTAGAGAACTGTTTTCAGTACATGGGAGAAGTGATGGTAGGAGGAAGAATAATAAATTGCATAATAATAATTCTTTATATAACAGACCAATTCATTTATCTTAACCAAACAACGATAATAAATCGCCTTCTTATGTCTTATTTTATTTCACGTAATACAGGAAATTACGAAGAAAATAGACCGGAGACTTGAAGTTATTATGTATATTTAACATAAAATAAACATAATGCATGTTAGCAATTTTAATGCATCTGGAGACTGGGAAAAGATTTAGAATTTTTACTACAGAAAAATATTAATAGTAATAATTGATTAAAATTATAATAATAATAATAATAATAATAATAATAATAATAATAACAATAAAATTGACATTCAGGTCTCCACTTGTTGATAAGAGATCGTTCTTACTTGAGACAATGTTTATTCCGAAGTATATCCAACATATGTCGTCGGATTATCTGATTTTGTCGATTGAGGCTGATATCGACAGTTTGACGCACGGATATGACAGACAAACGTTTCTGGACGCCCCAGGCGCGTGGCATAAGAATGTAGACGCACAACACGATCGATCACGCATTACACGGGCTGCAGGGGATGAAGAGGAGGGAGAAGCGAGAGGTCACAGAATTTGCGTGTTGCGATTCGAAATTAGATTGTTCGACCTATGAAGTGCCACGCAACACGCGTTATTTTACAGCACTGCATCTCGACGAAAGAGGAAACATAATTGATACTATGTTCTTATCAGTTTGTAGTGGGCACAGAGTATAATGCGTAGCAATTAGGCTGCATGAACTTACATTCGTGATTTCAACATCGCGGTTTAATTTTTATTACCTATGTGAATCTGTCACAACATAACAGCAAAATTACCAAATATTCAATTCGCTAATGCTCCTTATTTTAAAAGTCAATTAAAAATTATTGTTTAGGTAGGCAGTATAAAATTTCAGTTACTGTAATATCCGTGTTTTTATATTTCTCTTTTTACTTTTTATTTTTTGTTAATTAATTAAATACTTGTTTCAAAATTCTGTGGCATTACCCCTGAGAGCAAATATGTACTCTTTTGGGGATGGGGTGCTAGAGTGATTTCGTGATTTATTTATATAATTATTATTATATTATTATTATTATTATTATTATTATTATTATTATTATTATTATTATTATTATTATTATTATCTATAGTTCGCCAGAGACTATTCTGATTGTACTAGACGCGGGGGTTCACATTACATTAGTAATAAACAATGATGATGGAAAATTGAGATGTCACAGGAAACTCGATTACCCAGAGAAAACCTCTGTGTTGGCTGGCTCACGGCCTTGCCCAACACAAATTATAAATTCAAAGTAGATCTGGGCGAATCCAGAAATGCATATAGAGTTTTAGTTGGGAGGCCGGAGGGAAAAAGACCTTTGGGGAGGCCGAGACGTAGATGGGAGGATAATATTAAAATGGATTTGAGGGAGGTAGGATATGATGGTAGAGACTGGATTAATCTTGCTCAGGATAGGGGCCAATGGCGGGCTTATATGAGGGCGGCAATGAACCTCCTGGTTCCTTAAAAGCCAGTAAGTAAGTAAGTACTTATAGATAATTGTGTTGTGCTTTGCTTCACGAAGTTAACCATTTGAAAATTAATGTGGCTACTAGCCATCAAATTTTGAATTTAAAAGTTCAAACCGTATTTAATTACACTTCTCCGCTCAAAGACACGTGTAAAGTAAACATGTGCATGTTGAAACTGCAAATCATGCTTTACAATTATCCTTCATGTTAGTTTAAAGCGATGTGTAATCAAACTGTAAAAAATCCACCGCAACACATGACGACCGATGCCAGATTAAATTCTGTGACAAAATAAACAAGAAGGGTGAGATGGAAATCTGCGAGTCCAGTTGTCATTTACAGAGCAGTTCAGAACCGAATCACCCCAGTAATCATAATAGATATCGTCGTTGTTCCTGCAATAACTCCTATGTGCAAAATATAAAAAATATTTCAGGAGGAAGGAAAAACACATTTATTCATCCTATGGCAGCCGTGAATTCTTACATTTTCGAAACAAAGATATATAATTACATACAGGAGATTTTATTATTTGCTGTATCACTATTTAAGTTATTTAATAGAGCAAAAATCTGAAAATTGATAAATATGTCACATAGGAGTTATTGCAGGAACAACGACGATATGTTTCCGTGCAGAATTTCTACACTTAAAACATTTAATAATTTCGGTATCTAGAAATAAATACAGACAGTAAACGTTTAGCATCATTTAACGCCATAGAGATTCTACTCATCGATATTTACGATTTGAAGTGTTTTAACATGATTGTAAGGCCGAAATTTTGTGAGACAGAAGGAAATTTATTTTCATCATAATCATAATGATAATCATAATAATAATCATAATAATCGTAATAATCATAATCATCGTTTTCGCCATAATAATAATATTGTTATTGAACTTTATAAAGCTCTATTTTACTTTTAAATACGCGGTGTATCAGAAATACGGCTATACGTTTGATTGCATCGTGTGAAGACAGTATTGTTACAGAAAATATGACATTACTGTTGGAAAGGCAATTCTTCAAATAACAATAATACCATACCACAACAATGTGAGCTTACGTCATTAGTCAAGATGGCGCTGAACATGCAACAGTAAATTACAATTCAAGCGTGGGCAATAATGTATGGTAATGATTGTGTGGCCGCAAGACTGGTGAGACGTGATTTTAACGTAGCATTGCAGCCGTCGACTGTGGATAAGTGGAGAAAACGACTGCTGGCAACGGGAAACATCCAGAAAGAAAAACCTCCTGGAAGGCCTCATAGCAGCACGGATGCAGCAACAACGGGAAGGTTTCTGGAAGCGTTCGATTCTAGCCCACAAAAATCGACCCGCCAAGCTACATGTGAGCTTGGTATCGGTCATGCCAGTGTGTTTCGTGCTTTCAAACGTGAGACGTACAATCCCTTCAAACCGTTTCGTGTCCACGAACTTTTAACGAGAACGAGAGAGCGGATGGAATTGTTTTAATTTGTTGTAAAGGAATGTTCAAACAACGAACATTCGTTAAGAAAATGACACTTTCCTGATGAAGCTGTTTTCCATGTCAACGGACATGTTAATCAACACAACAGTTATTATTATGCTAAAGAAAATCCTCAATTTATTGAAGCGTCACATTTAAGATGCGGAAAAGTCACAGTTTGGGGTATGATTGGATGGGAAGAATTGTTAGGGATGAGAATATTGGATGAGACTATTAATGCTGACCGGTACTGTGATATCCTTAACGAAAATTGTGGTGCCACTGATGTAAAGTGTTGAACACGTACATTGAGCGTATTCCGAATTTCACCGCTGAGCAATCTGATGGTATCACGGTATGCCGAATTTCAACGATGACGTCACTGATGCTCCACCGGTGTCGCACCGGTTCCATCAGCTTGCAGAGGTAGAGACAGTATCCATCAGCCGCCATCAGTGAATCTGATTGGTTCTTGTACAGAACGGGAATTAGCAGACGAATGACATCTTGCACTGTTGTGTCATGGCGGTGTGTTCTGCTGTACGGTTTGTAATGAGCATAACGTAAAAGAACTATGTTAATGGCTTATGAACGAACATGTCAACGGACCAGATATTTCTACTGATTCAAGAACTAAATTGTTTATGCTCTCTTTTCTTTGAACGAGATGACAGTATGAAAATTTCGTAAAATCTTGCTAATGTAGCACATACAGTACAACAACTTGTACAGCCCCATTGAACCTTCCAGCAGTTTACTTCTATTTCGCTGCAGCGTGACGTCATTGATGTCCACCGGTCCGGTGAGATTCGAAATACGCTGAATGCTTATTCCAACAGGACACTGCGCCCCCACTCCATGCTATTGCGGCGAGGGAAATTCTGAATCGTGATTTCCAAAACAAGTGCGTGGGAAGAAGAAGACCGACAGAATGGCCAGCCCATTCCCCTGATTTCACAGCCCGTGACTATTGGTTTCATGATTATTAGAAGGAGAAGGTTATGACCGGAACCAGCAAGACATCGACGTGCTGAAAATAGCAATTGAGAAAGAAATTCATTCTATTCCAATGGACATTATCATAAATGAATGACTGACTTCCCAAAGCGTTGTCAATTATGCTTGGATGTGAATGGTGAACAGTTGGAGGCAATAAAATGGCTTTGTTAGTATTGTAAGATTGTAAATGATTACACACTCTTAACATTACATACAAATGTTCACTATTACCAATATACTGTAGTATACAGCGTGTAGGAAAATTGCCATCCAATAACAGCATTGTAGGATAGAGTACATTATATTGATTAATTAAGTATAGGAACTAACATTCCACGATTCATACTTTCGGAGATATCGCAAAGAATCTGTCGGTCAAATGGGGCACAATGCCAAAAGTACTGCAATCAATGAAAGAGTTTATCGTGATTTTTATTGCTATGATACATACGATAATACACTATGGACAAGTGAGCTCTACATCAATAGATGCTCAAAATGCCCACCACCCGTCTCAAGACATCTCCTAGCTATGATCTTCTGAAGAATAGAAGTCAATGAAGATATTCACCTTTCTTTGATCTTCTAAATCTTAAACACGTTCGGAATTTTATACTTTGCTCCAATGTAGATTTTGGAGTGCTATTCACAGACGTTCAAATTAAATGTGGGAGTATATGCACGTGATAGGATGTAGGTTTCATCTAGTGCAGGCCCGATTTTGCAAGATTCAAGCATTAGGTTTAATTCATACTTTCAAAGACAATCTCAAGATGGTGCTTGGTTAAGATCATTTATTTGGACTGTTATTATTAAATGCTAAGGAATTAGGACACTGTGTTACCTTTGACTTGTCGGTAGATCATCAACTCTGTCCGCCATAGGACTATTCAGCGATTATTTAGTGAAGAATTTTATATGAGAAAAAGCAGTTTTCCACCACATTTTATGGGCTGGAAATTCTGGCAATTTACTATGTACAACAGATCCTTCCACAGTAAGTTTAATACAGCCTTCTACTCAGTATATAGAGACATTTTGACTTTTATAGGTATGTTGCGTGGTTTCATAATAGAAACCTATCTTAAAATTAATGGAGTTAATGTTCCAGTGAAATAAAGGCATACTGTTGCAATTAATCAACGTAAAATCAGCAAATAAACTCCAGAATATAAAAAGAAATTAATTTTATTACACGGTGTCAATATGTCAGGAAGATGTCATACTTCAACAAGCATGCTTATATTTTACAAGCAATCTTATAAGTGTGTTATGTTAATATAGACTTTTTTTATTTATTGACATATTTTATCCATACCCTTAATACGATGATTTTCAGTTTAACCGTGTTGCCTTCTACGACGGAGATTCCTAAGCCTCAATGAAACTGGGAGGAAAGTAGTGCCTGTGTACAGTCTCATGCAAAATTGTTGTTAGCTTGGTTGAACATATCGTGACTCAAGTTCTGCACTTATTGATTTCCAGTTATCTAAGGTCTCCTGGATTGGTGATAATATTAGAGTTTATTCCCAGTTATTGAGTGGATCCAGGATAGGTTTTATCCTAGTTGATTCCCACATTTTTCTTCTGATTTTATACAAACGAAGGACTGACTAGTTACAAGATAACAACACTTTACGCAGTTTGTTGTAAATATGGCTAGAAATATGTGAAATTTGTCAATAAAAGCTTAATCTAAAAATTGAAAATCTTTTAGCATCTTTATTGTTAAAGATAGGTCTAATTTATCAACAAAATAACTTCCTGCACACGGATTTTAAATATTCAAAACGACTAGTTGCTCCGTTATGCTAATTTCTTATCTGTTGCTCAATATACTATTCTTTCCTTTTTTTTTTTCTATTCCTGGTCTTTTCGTTACTTCGAAGCATTACGTTAAGTGCTACATTGAATGTCTTTTACAATCTTAATGACATGAAAAATTTTCGGATGAGGAAGCAGAGGATTCAATTTGAACCTGATGTAAATAGAGATGGGAGTCACAACAAAAATCAATACGACTCCATTCCTGCAACTTTATGAATCAATCCGGACGCAGCTGGTTCAAGACACTCTCAACTCATTTGGCTCGAAAATAATTTCACTGAAAAAAGTGTTCTGAGATATATGTAGCATTCCTTTCACTCAAAGGGAAGTAATGTTTAGAATCCCGTGTTGTAGACTTACGGCAGTAAATAAATCCTGTCCCTGAATGAGTCGGCTCCGGGAAAAATTTAATGACCATTTCTGATCCACTAAAAATTTGGAGGTAGTACAATACATTCACATCGGTTGTATGAGCATGCGTTGGCTTTTCACTACTGAATGAATTTCCTGGATACAATCCCGGGTGGTGGCAGGATTTTTTATCGTTGCCGGGATTGCCCAGGGTTCATTCAACCTCTTGATAAATTGAGTACAGACTTTTTTTCGGGGGTAAAAGGCGGTCATAAAATGTTACCTATACGAGATAATACCAAGGTAAATAAAGAATGAAGCTCTACCTCTGTGACTCCTCTGCTCCCTTATTTATTGTAAAGCCGTAAAGGTCACATTGTTATTTTTAGTATACTATACATGCACTGAATATTAGTTATAGAGGGTGTTAAAAAGAAGTATCCAATATTTTAGGAGGTGATAGTATGCATTAAAACAAGAAAATAATATCTAATAAACATGGGTCCTCAACATATGCTTTCCGAGATCTGAACATTTGATCATAGGAGTGCTCAATGTGACGTCCATTTATGGCAATGCATTTTTCTGCCATACAATACAGCAGGCTACCAGATAATCATACCGTAGTTGACACCCCTGGCATGGAATACTGATACGTCGCAAGGGATACTGAAAAGAAAAGTTTGGTTGCGAATATGAGAAGATTTCAGCAGAGATGGTGTTGTGAATTGTCATGATCAGCACGTGTGGACTGATGAAAATTCCCATGCACTTGAAGAAACAAGGCATCAGCACCGATTCTCAATCAATGTATGGGCAGGCGTTCTTGGCGATAGATTATGGGCCATAGTGCTACCACAGAGATTAACTGAGACTCGTTATCAAGATTTTCTAATTAATGTATTGTCCACCTTGCTGGAGTATGTGCTATGTCAGCAAAGACTACAGGCGTGGTTCATGCATGATGGCACACCAGCACATTTTTTCCGTAATGAGCGTGAACACCAGACGCTGATATTTCAGGACTTCTGGATTGATCGGAGAGATCTCACACCTTGGCCTGCTCGTTCCTCAAATCTAAATCCCCTATACTTTTGGTTATCAAGAACAAACATGTCAATTTCAAAGAGTGCGTGATTCTTTATGCCGAAAGGCAGAGGAATGCATTGCCATGAATGGAAGTCACATTGAGCACCTCCTATGAACAAGTGTTCAGATCTCAGAAAGTGTATCTTTCAGGATCCATGTTTATTAGGTATTTTTTCTTTTTTAAGCATACTAGAATCTCCTAAAATATTGGATACTTTTTTCTTAACACGCTGTATACTGTACTGCACTTCGTGGGCATAAACACAGTAGGTCATATGAAAATGGCAACCAAAAGCAAAATATGCGTTTAAAATATAGAAGACCACGGGTGTGTTTTGTGAGCGACTTGATCTCTTGAGCCCTCAACTCCTGGGGGAGCTCGAGATTACCATGTGGCGCTGTAGCGCCTATTGCGATAAATCTTGTGTAGCATATGGGGCTATCTCATCACCTGCAGTGCCTCTCTAAACAAGTTACACTTGGCAACCTAGGTGGCACGCCGCCAACAAACGTGGAGGTCTCTGTCTGGTCAATACTCTTTGTTCAACGTTCTCCCTTACACATTCTTTTGTTTTCTTATTGCAAGAGAAGCATAGAAAATTTTGTGATGCTTTATGTATAGGTTTCAAAAATTGTCGTAGAAACACGCGTTTTCAATATTCTTTATAAAGAAAAAATCATTTTTATATGCCACTTCTCGTTTGTCAGTATCCAGTATCGTTAAGAAATATTCACTTAACTTATGTCTTTAACTCGACAAAAAATTATTTTATTTTAAACACTTAGGTGAAAATTCTAACTAGTTTATTATATGTTTTGTAGTAGTTTGCTACAGTTATTTACGTACACAGTGTACAGTTATTGATAATTTAACCTGTAGCTCAGACCTATTTAACAAATCACAATAAAACGATGAATATGATCTCTTTTTTTTATTATTATGTCAATTTCGATTATTACTGTCATTAAACTATGGTGATATATCATCGTCTCCTTCTTTCAATCGAGTATTAGGCCAAGTGGTCTGTCACGGTCTCATGCCATCTTTTAGCCGGACGTCTAAATTATATCTTCCCTATGGGACAATACTTCAGGATCTCCTTGGAGATTCTTCCTCTCTTAATTCTTTTAACATGGTAGCTCCAATTTTCCCTTAGTTTTCCAATATATTGTAACACTCGCTCTATCTCTAGTTCTTCCAAGATGTCTGAATTTTTTTTAAAGTCCCGACTTGAGTAATCCGCAGTTGCCTCATAAACCTCATGTCTGTTGCATTAATTCTAGAGACGTCGCATTTTCTCATGGTCTATGCTTCGCTAAAATGAGCCAAGATAGTTAGGGCTAGTTTTATAAATTTTGATTCCATATAGTATGCTTGTGTATTAAAGAGGCCTCATTACTGAATTTATTGTGCCTAATGTTTTAAAAAAAATTTCCTAAATTTTTTTGGATTGTCTGTATGATTTGTGTAACTAAGTGAATAAACAAGGCCATTATATAAATTAACGCTTTATAATAAATTGTTATCAAGACATATCTTGTACGGTATTGGATCTCTTCCTCTATATCATTATCATTACACTGTTAGGCCCGTCTATAAATAGTTAACACTCGTTGGATAATTAAGGACGGAGCATCTATACTGGAAAGTTTATGGTTGCCTCTGAACAGAAAAATTACCATTACTTATTCATTTAATAACAAGAAAAGAAGCAATAATTCTACAACAATAATTATAACAATATATGCTTGAAATAGCTATAATAATGTATATATATCAATATAAGATATCAATATCAACTCTTACTCACCAAAAAACAACTAACCTAAAAATCCGCTGATCTACTGATCCAGTTGAACGAACTTTCTTCACTAAATTGTAAATCATTGTTTTAGAAGGCTCTGGTGAATCAGGGAACGACTGACGGAAGTTTCTTACAACTGTTCTCCAAGATTCGCATTTCTTTAGTAGGTTATTTTACGACGCGTTATCAACATCTCAGGTTATTTAGCGTCTGAATAAGATGAAGGTGATAATGCCAGTGAAATGAGTCTGGAGTCCAGCACCGATATTACCCAGCACAAGATTCGTATTTCACAAAGTTGTCGTAAATAAACACTCCTTTTTCCAGGCTATATTTCATAATGGACACACTTCTGCACTCTAAATGTACGGTATACAGCTGCACCATCACTGTGTGAGTGTGTTTATGTAATTAAACACGAAACGTACGCGAGCAAGAGGTCTCATCACTGCGACGGCGCAGCAGTTATTACGCATAGCGTACGACTTCCTGCTGACGCCGGTCTAGCCCTGGCTGATTCAGTCTATATTATATAAAGGGCGTCGAACTCTTGCTTGGGTGACATCAGCGACGAACATGGGGAAAGGTTTCATCAGGACATATTAGAAATCAAAAGGCGTTACAGAGACAAATCAGCAACCAATATGCTTGCTGATGACTGCTGGCAACTTATCAAAGATGTTTCGGAGCCATCTTATCCAGGAAAAAAGTTTTGAAAAGGTGAGATATTTTGCTATATTTTACCTTAGTTTGTTACATAAAATACAATTGCATTATTATTATAAAAATATATTTAGTTGTTTTGAATAATGTAGGATTTGCTTAAGATGGATGGAGAGATTCTAGCAATATCATTGCAAAAAGTCTCTAAAAACGAAGAAGGCTATGGATACACAACGATTCTCGGAACGTTGTGAAAAATCGGTAGATATTTCAGATTTGAAATTAGCATATTATGACAATTAACTAAAATCGTATATTTTCATTTCTGTGGGCGACAAAAAGTTTAAATTTGTTGTATAGTGTTATTATTACTATTAATATTACTATTATTCTTATTATTCCTATTATGTTATTATTAATTTTATTAGTTTTATATATTACTATTATTATCGCTACTATTGTTGTTATTATTGCTGCTACTATTGGTATTACTGCGGCTGTTCCTATCACCACCACTACTATTATTATTATTATTATTATTATTATTATTATCATTATTATTATCATTATTATCATTATCATTATCATTATTATTATTATTATTATTATTATTATTATTATTATTATTATAACTACATGACTGAAGATCATCCTAAAAACATAACACCATAATTATTGTCATTTCATTTGCATTTTTAAATATCAACTTACATTTTATACATCTTGATAACAAAACTTTTTAACACTATGTCACTTGACTTATATTTTAGTTCAAATTGTTTTCCTGTATCGTACCCCGATAAGCCGGACTTCGCTTAATCCGGATAGGCAAAAAAAAAACCGACGAGTTTGAAAAAATTAAAGAACTTTCTTTTAGACTTACTTTTATACATTAGAACTATGGAATTACAATAATTACAATATTACACCTATTGGAGAATTTTAAGGCATGTCTGGAAGCTGATGAAGATGACCCAGTTTGTATTTTAACAGAAGAAGAAATTGCAGACAATGTGACAACAGCTGAGGCTCTTAGGACAAAGAAGGCAAAGAAGAGGCCAGCAGTTTGTCCAAAATAAAGCTGAGTGGTGTGAAAGAACATTTAAATCACGTAATCTAGGTTGCAGAAGAAAGTGACAATGAAAACATATTTGCGTAGTATGACCACTTGAGATACCTCCGCGAATTATTAGTGAAGGAAACACAATCCAAACTGTCCCTAAAGAATGCAGACACGTAGGCTACTTCAAACCAAATTCCGCAGCAAGAGTTTCGAGTGATGCACACCCAGGTCCGTCAGGCACATCATAATTATGGCTATTACGTATGTACTGCATTGTATGCATTGCTTTACATTTTACTGTACTGTATAGTGTATTTAGTAGTAGTAGTAATAGTAGTAGATTTATTTCTACTGCCAGAGTTAAGGCCATAAAGCCTTCTCTTTCACTCAACCTTACTTAAGCCTATATCCTTTAAATACTCCATAATAAACGTATTTTGTTGCTATAAATGAAGTTTTATACATCTTGATTATATAACTTTTAACACTGTATCACTTCGGAATATGTATGATAAGAACTTTCTTGTGTTAAATTTTAACGTACCTTGTTAACATGTTTCGACTTATTTTGGGTCATCTTCAGAACTGGTCGTTGTTGGTCTTGGCGCCTCTTGTTTCCTGTGAGGGTGCGTTTGTAGTGTAGAGTCAAAGAGTGTATGTGTTTTGAAATTGAGTTGTGTATTGAGAATATCGTTGGGGTGTTTTTTCGTGTGTCTGTATATTTCATATTGTTCTAGTGTGTTGAGTTTCTGGCTTTTTGGTTGGATTTGCAATATTTCCACGTAGGTGTTGATGTCTCTGTAGATGTGTTCTGCATATGTGGAGGTGTTTTGTAGTTTTGTTATGGCTGTGATGTGTTCTTTGTAACGCGTTTGAAATGATCTGCCTGTCTGTCCTATGTAGAAGTTGTTGCAGGTGTTACATTTGAGTTAGTATACACCTGTGTGGTTGTATTTGTTTGTGTTGTTTGTGTGTTGAGATGTTTTTGTAGAGTGTTATTTGTTCTGTATGCGATGTTGTAATTTAATTTCTTGAATGAGGTTGCAATTTTATGTGTGTTTTTGTTTTCGTACGTTAGTGTGATGTATTTTTCGATTTCTTGTGTTTGTGTTGTATTCTTCTGTTTTTTGTGATTTTGTTTTGTCTTACGTATTATGTTGTCTATAATGCTGGGGTTGTATTCGTTTTCTTGTGCTATGTATTTGATTGTGTTTAGTTCTTCGTTGTAATCCTGTTGGTTCATTGGTATGTTGAGTAGTCTCACAACTCAATTTCAAAACACGTACACTCTTTGACTCTTCACTACGAACGCACCCTCACCGGAAACAAGAGGCGTCAAGACCAACAACGACCAGTTCTGAAGATGACCCAAAATAGGTCGAAACATGTTAACAAGGTACGTTAAAATTTAACACAAGAAAGTTCTTATCATACATATTCCGAAATGAAGTTTTAATGAACTTCTACGGTACTTTTAGGTTATTTCAGTTAATCCGGACTTTCGTTAAACCGGTCAACTTATCCCCCTAAATTAGTCCGGATTAACGAGATTTTACTGCACATTTCTCCAACTACTTACACATTCTTTAAGCAACAAGAAGCTAATAAGGAATGTTTTTCCACTTAATTTCCGCACCTTGAAATGGAAAACATCTAACAATTAAAAAATCTGGCGGAAAATAACCCGTCTTAAAAGAAGGGATAACAATGTTACAGAGATGGTTCCTAAACTTCACACCACATGACCGTCCAACACGACGCACGCATCACATCGTCCCTTTCACCTTGTTATAAGAAACTATTGAGGTACAGGACATTGATTAAATTTAGCACAAGCGTTCTCTAGCAATTATTGGTTGGGGTTGTAGTTCACCTCTGCACCAATAACTGGCTTCTAACCGAACATAACGCAATTAAGTGTGGGTCCTGTGTTTCGAGGTAATGCCCCGTGTGATGGAAGCTGGGTATGATGCAATGCCACAACAAGCAGTACAGAGGGATTGCACTCCACTTTTAATGGCAGCAACAGTACTAGTCTACTGCACAGCACTTCTTGTACAGTAAAAATGCGGTGGAACACTCTTAAGTTCAGTACAATTTCTGCCAAATTTTAGTACTTTTTCTTTGTTTTCCACGAAATTCTGATAATGAAATATCTAATATAATAGGCCTATTACATCTCAACTCTTAACTTTCCTTTGTTTAAGGGAAAGCCATGATTTCCATAGACTCTTCTTCTCAAGTTCTGAAGTTTACCTCCTCGTGGAATATCTGAGGCCGCCTTGGTAGCTCACTTGGCAGAAAATTGACTTGTGATGACTGCGGATCCGGATTCGAATCCCGGCGCTGGCAGTGACGGAGGACGAAGCTGTTGTGCGACCGTCACTTAGGTCGCTCTGGTTGCTAGCCGGGTGGCTACTGCGTTCGACTTCTGCTCCTTCTCATCAGGATTTCTGACATCACCATTTTACTCAACAATGGAAAACTATTTTGCTGGAAGAGCTGGAGCTCTCAGGAAACTATAGGAAAACTACATGATTACTAAACTTAGTCTGAAATGATTGCAATATTGTAAACTGTACTTGATTTATTATATGTTTACAAAATGTACAAACAAAGTATTTACAAGATATTTCGTTTTCTGCCGCCGACGCCATTATGCTACCGTCTCTTCTTTACCAAAAAGACCTGATTTACACCTTCTGTCAATCTCAACTAACTGCAGCATCTCCTTACCAACACTTTTTATGTTTCGTTAACGGTTTTCCGCCCGGAGTACCGACCACGCAATCCACCAGGTGGGATGGGCTTAAAACCCCTTTTTGATTTCATGTACTTACAGATATCGTCTTAATCAAACATCTCTTACATTTAATTTGATTCAGTACATTATAGTGATAAGTCGCTATAATGAGACTACGCGCAAGAAAAGAGTTCGAACAATGCGTGATATAATTTTAACCAATTAAAATGCATGCTTTGTTCTACTGGACCAATGCTATTATTCCAGCGATGATCTGTGGCGTAAGAATACTTTTATTGTAGGCAGTGATTTACCACACGCCCGACAAGACTATAACGCTGGCTAAGCATCTTAATATCGTGTATTCCGCTGACACTGTTCCTGTTTCAAATTTAATACTCCACAGGAAATCATGCTACAGAGCGTTCTTTAGCCCTGGGACATAACAAAGCCAATGTTCCTGAGCGTTGTTCTCGAGGTTCTCCTGTTTCCACATTTTCAAAATCACTGTATATTTCAAATATTCATTATCACAGTATTAATAGTACTTTCCCAAAATGCTGCGGCGTGATGTAGTATTCTGACTGACGTACAGATGGCATCAATTTGAGGAGGTATAGTACACATTCGAGGTGGTGGAAGGGCATTCTAGTGGGGGTGAATTGACAGATGGCACCACACTGCTGAGTTACGTTAACTACAAAAAATAGAGGAAAATAAACGTAAATTCCTATTTAGAAGCAATAAAGTAGGAGACTCACAACTACAAAAAAGTATTACAGTGAACGCTCGATAACTCTGACCCCGATATTAACTCGGACCAAATTTTTCGAAAATAAAATATAAGACAATATAAAAGAAAATTGACAATTTTTTCAAACATTCTGCTGGGAAAAACAACAACAAAGTGGCAGCTCAATCACAATTACTATGCGTAACTTGGCAAGATATGTCTCTGGCATCCTTATGCAGCTAAAGCATGAAGGCGCAGGGATAGAAGGAACTAAGGAGAAAGACACCGAACGTATGTAAGGGGAAAGATTGACCAAACGCAAAGGTAACTTCGGTTCTACAGAAACTCGGCAAACTTGAACCGAACATAAGGTCTCTGAACGATTTTCAACAGATTCTGTTATTTTAGTTTACATGTTTTATTTTCACGCATTGCTGGATGCCTAAGTAGTAGGGCGAAGTTCGCAGTAGCTTGATATCTCCTCTCATATTCGAACAATGCACGACACTATTACTTACACTTGGTTTTAAGCTAACTTGGTTATTTCCATCATGTTAGGCTAGCCGTAATGAAAAGTTTAGTATGTTTCCCCCCCCCCCATAATTTGAGCTAGCCAAATATATTTCATACAACAGAGTGACTATATATATATATATTTTAGTAAAAAAATGTAGATTTCGTCCTACGTTTGTATCAAATTATCTGATACGAAAATGACGTGATGATTACTATGAGAGTACCAGCATGCATCCGTAAAATATCATTCTGAAAAATAAAAAATCATAGCGATTTAACTAAAAATTTAGAAATATCTAGATTACGAAATCTTTGCATACATAGCATTATACGCCATGAATGCCTTAGTGTTTTAAAACTGGAATAAATGTTCAGCCATAATCATAATTCTATTCCCGCAAGTAGCATTGCCCTTTCTAGTCACGTCGTCCACGTGTTTACATTCTTACTGCATCTGGCAGAGTGTGAACTTGCACAGTCAGCACTGCAACATGAGAAGTCATTCGGAATGAGAATCAGGAGGAACCCGGAAACGCAGAAGAAAAAATGCATCAAACATGTTCTGATTCTTTATTGTTTTAAAGTTGAACTGTCATAACACAGTACACTCTCTTCTTATTTTTAATTGAGTGCAGTAGACCTACTACATAGAGAAAGAAACAAAAGAAAAGTTCGATGTTCCTAAAAATGAAACATTTCATATATATATATATATATATATATATATATATATATATATATATATATATATGAATGTTTATGTATGTATAGAATAACTGTGTCACAATACGATAACGAGGGAAACAAACCAAAGCAACAGGGAGACAAATTTTAAGACCTAAAAAAAAGAAGCGCCCCAGAAAGTGGTAGTGGTAGTGGTGGTAGTAGTAGTAGTAATCATCATCATCATGTTTCATTTATTCTGGCAGACTTTAGAACTTACGGCCTTCTCTTCCACTCAACCAAAGTATGAAAAGGAAATACATAAGAATATCGTGTTAATACAAAAGAAAATTATTTAGGCCTACCCAAGACAAAACTGAATCAGGAAAATATACATAAGCCAGAAGAATATCAAATTTAAATGCTTAGACTACTTAAATTATGTGACAAATTAAATTACATGTTTACTTAATTAACTAGTTGCAATAATTGTGAATTTTAATATATACCCTGCAACAATGTGCGATGTAAAATAAGATGTTTCACTTTGCACTTGGAAAGCGTTTAATGTCGGGCAGACCCTAACATTTGTAGGTAACGACTTCCAAGAACGGATAGTGTCTACTGAAAAAGACGAAGAATACGCAGCTGGTCTGTGATATAGCTCAGAGGTCAATAACAGGTAGGGCGAGGTGTGCGACAGATAGCCTCAAGGTCAATGGCAGGTAGGCCGAAGGCTGTGAGAGATAGGGTGTCTGCGGCAAAATTAGAGGTTTTGATACCGATATAGCTATCTTTTGTACCTGCAATAGTATTATGAGACCACAGATAATTGCATTTCTTGTAATAACTTGAGAGACAAGGAAATTTTTCATTCTAACAATTTGCTGGTATTAAAATAAAATTCCATGATACAAAAGTTATCCGTCATTATTATGTGTTGACCTACATATTTTATATACGAATGTTTTCTGTAATAAAATTATTCTTTCATCAATTTCATTTCACATTACTGCTGTTCTTTACATCGGTAACACTAAGAAATCTATAGGGTACTTGTGATGTCTGTATGAATATCATAAAATTCATGAATTATGACTCATAAAAGTAGAGGGTCGCCCTTACAATACATCTCTTCCGAAATTTCTTATGGACAAAATAAGACCGTACCTTCCAGGTAGAATTTGCAGACCATTTCTGACTCAATTCAAAATATGAGTAGGATTACCTCCATACTTTGTGATTGTCTTTCTCCTGATTTTTATACCAATAATTATTATGAAATGATGTCTTAAACTCTATTCCACAACTTATTTTTATCATTGTATTTCATGGTATCAAAATTAATATAAATTGCAGGCAAGGGAATTATATACAACATGGGATAAAGAAAGGAAGATCAGCAAAAGTAATATTACAAGGGGCGTTATGGTACAAAAATGTAACAAAAGATACCAAACTGCAAGTTAATAAATAAATTATTCGAAGTACTTTAAAATATGAAGCAGAAACATGGCAGTTGAATAAAAATACGATTTTGAACTGCTTAGTATAGAAATGGACTATTGGAGACGCTCCACAAGACATTCTGGAAAAAATATAAATGAGGTAATAAGAAGAGTAATGAAAGTTCAAGATTCAATTTTACATTTTGTTAAATACAAGCAGTTGAGATGGTTTGAGCAAGTTCGACGAATGTCAGATCAGTGGCTACCTAGAGAGATTCTTGGCTGGATATCACCTCGGAGGCCAAAGAGAGGTCGTCCCAGAAGCACTTGAATAGATGATATTAGAAAATAAATAAGAGAAATGGACTGCGGAAACAAAACATAATGGATGTAGAAAATAAAAGTGTAATAAAATTTGGATACAAGAAGATGTATTCACATTGCATACCCGTTCATTATGATGATTTCTTAATAGTATTCAAGAGTTAAAATGTGAAACTTTAACTTTTCGTAGGGTCATCCTAGATTCGCATCTTAAGTAGGGCATGGGTGCATAACCATTGCTAGTGTGGTGTCCTTTTCGCCTTAGCTTAGTGGATGCTCCTCATAATAGTGATCCCAACTCACTGGAGTTCTTTTCATGTAAGATGAAAAACAGCAAAAAAAAAAATACTAAGAATAAAACTGTGTTAATGGTACCAAAATCTAGGAAAAATGCAGTAAATCGGAAACTGGATACATCTGTGCGAAGTCATATTCAATCATAAACATCATTAAAGCTTTCGTGAAAATGAAGTCATGTATGCACGAATATAATTATGTAGACTCAGGTTACAGACCTTTATTATAAAGCATGAAACAGGTTCAGAATGCACAATATCAAGCGAATATCCATCACAACTCAGCTCGAACGTTCTCTGTTTAAAGAACGACCTACATTTCCATATAAAATGAAATTCACCCTTAAGCCACTGTTTAGTATTCCGCGACCGGCTGTCAACCTCTGCAACCAATGATCGACTCCTGAATATGTATTTTTTCAGATCTAAGGCCCTCAGATTACGTAACGTTAAGTGCACAGATTAACTGATAGTCACGTGATCACATGAATTTTTTTATTTTATTCAGTCATTTCAAGATATTTTCAAAGTAATTTTTTTTAATTGGTTATAATTATTATCTTTCAATATTCATTTAATTTTATTCTGCCATCAGACATCATTATCACTATCACCATTGTCATCATGGACTAAAGTCGAACAACTCAGAGTCTAAGGTCGCAAAAGGTGATCATTTTATTATACAAAGTGTTTCAAAAATGGAGGTCATAATTTCAGATATGTATTCCCCCATATGTAGCATTATTTCAATCTATATTTATGTATGGTATCATAAGTTGGGGTGGAATTATAAATCCAACCTTTATCCTTCAATTTTACTGCAGAAAAAAGTATTAAAAATTTAATTAAAAAGCAGAATGATTACCCAACTCAATTGTTATTTAAACTCTTCAAAGTTTTCAATATTAAACAAATGTAGTATTTTATTTTATTAAAATACTTTCATAAAAATTTTAATAACTTAGAAAGGTATATACATAAATATAGAACTAAAAATATGAATTCTCTGCGTTTATGTGAACCAAAATGTAAAACCAATGCAGCTTTTAATCCTAGCATGAGTAAAGGTCCCAGATTACTAAACAAAATTTATTCAAATATTATTTTAACCAAGAATCCTTTCCAAATTAATAAAAAAAAATATAAAAAAATTTGTAGTGGATTTATAGTTTGGGTTTAAGCATATTAAACACTATTTAGTCTGTATTCACTCTCAATATTAATTTTATTTTTGTCTGTATTGGAATCCCCTCCTGAGCACAAGTCTTACTCATACAGGAGTGGGTTAGTTTATCTTTCATTGTATTTATTACCTTGTATTCATTTAAAACTTACTAGCAATAAAATAAATAAATAAAAAATACAAAAAGTTCATTACATCATGTGTTCGGAAATGCTTGGCTTCCGAGTTATGGCCTTCAAAACGGTGATATTCACCGGAACGTTTTTCTTCACGCAGGTAGGTCCCGTGACAAAGATATTAACAGAAAACACTTTGACAATTAATTCTGAGGCAAAGGGTACATTGAGTGTTGTGTTTGAGTTGTAGGCCTACTGTGCGACATGTAGCCTACTCAAATCAGGAGCTGGTAGAAGTGCACTTCATATACGGTAAGGCGGACGGTAATGCTGCTCTGGCTCGTCGTTTGTACCAGGTGAGGTACAGTGAACGATGGATAGGTAGAGGTAGCCCAATTCCTTGGCCTCCACGCTCACCTGATTTAAACCCTATCTATTTCTACTTGTGGGGTAATTTAAAATCATTCGTGTATTGGTCTCCGGTGCCCGACACGGAATCCCTTCGGAATCGAATTGTGGCAGATTGTGAGGAAATACGCAATACTCCTGGAATTTTGGATTGTGTTCGCAGGGCCATGAGACATCGATGTGGGGCCTATATTCAAGCAGGAGGTGGAAATTTTGTATATATGCTGTAAAGGCAACTACCTGCGGGAAGAAAAACGTTCCTGTGAATATCACTGTTTTGAAGGCCATAACACGGGAACCAAGCATTTCCAGACACATGTTGTACTGAACTTTTTGTATTGTCTACATATGGGGAAGACATACATGAAATTATGCCCTCTATTTTTGAAACACCCTGTATTTTACAGACTTTATTTCTTCCATGATACAGCGTGGGCAAATAATCTCTTTCACTGTCAGAAATTCCAAATAACAATCAATATATCTTAGGCTTAGAGATCCATTACGGTCATTTAAAACTGCATTGCGAAGGCAGAGTCATTTGATGCTCAAACTTAGAGGCTTGGAAAAAATTACGCCATATTGATTTGGCGGAGCTTTTAACAAGACATATTCCCAAGTAGCAAGTGTTTGTAAAGGCATATTTGATGTCAGGGCTAAAGTTATTCCTTCGCTACCGAAAATATGTTGCAGTTCATTCCTGTACCTGAAAATGTCGAACCTTTCAACATCCCTCTGATATGACAAATTATTCGTTCGTTCGTTTGTTTATTTATTCAAAGTGTTCTACCCAAAGACAGGTCTTTCAGTGCAAATCGAGCTTTCTCCGATCTTTCCCATTTTCTGCCTTCCTCTTTGTCTCCGCATCCTTTCGTTCACAAATCCTTTGCCAACCATCTTGATCCACGGATAATTAATCCTATTCCTGAGCTTCTTCGCCCTCGTATATCCAAATTGAGGCTATTCATCTTAATCTTTTCATCAGGCAAGTGAAGACACGTCAATAAAGAAAGGAAGGGAAAAACAGCATTCCTAGATTTTAACAGCATCACCCATGAAGGGAGTCTAAGAACAAAAAGAAAATAAAATGCGAAAATCAGAAAAATCTGAATCAGGAAAAATGTATGTTAGAACGAAGGTAATGGCCCTTATCGCAACAGAAGTAGAAAGAAGCATGCCTTTTACTCATCGGAAGAAGCCAGCATTTGCGAATTCCAGTTATGCGATGACAATGAAGATGACATGGAAACAGTCTGTGACAAGTATTTCATATGTGAAGAATCTGCAAATATGTAAAGAACTTTGGTACCGATGCACGGGACGTGGATTATGGACACAAACTGGGATTCTACAAATGGTTGTGTGTGTGATTATTGTCTGAAAAGTGGAAACATATCAATATTAGACAATTAAATGTAGGCCTACGATTTTGAAATCTAGAAGAAATAAAAAAAAAATAATAATAATTTGTAATGTTTTAATATTTTGTCTTCCATAATGTTTAGATTACTCTTAAATTAAATTAGTGCTGGATGCATTGATATTTTTTAAAATAAATGCTGGTTTTTAACTCCACTGCGATGTCATGTTCATATAGCGTACATAGTTACCCTCATTCCCCACACGGCGAGGTATTACCGGTCAGAACATTGATATTATTTTCTGTTCATATCACAGTCAATACAAATTCCAATGTTTACGTAAGAGTGTATTAGCAAAGAGAATCTATCATAAAATAAATCCCTGCCTCAATGTTTTCATATTGCAAGTAAAATGAGAATTGGGAACTGGATAATACGCACGGTAGAACAACGCCGACTATGCTGGCCACTAGTCACTGGGCCGTACCGAGTCGTGTGAAACAAACGACAATCGAAATGTGGTAGTAAAATTTGTGACTATATTCTTAAATAATTGACTCCAGTAGTCAAGTTCAAAGTTTACGGAGTATAACGGCGGTGTTTTAAGTACACTGAAAGAAAATGCAAATGTAGTAAGGTCTTATAGTATGTTATCACAACGAATAAAGGAAAAAGAAATATGCTGTTCAGGAAATATCATTGAAATCAACGAATGTACATTTGCGGTTAACGTTCGCCAAAGCATTAAATACGTAATTATGACAGCGTTGCCGTTTTACGATTAGTCTAGAGAAAATACTTCGCCATATAACTTGTTTGTATTACATAGGAGTAATATGTAAATGAAACCGTTTATGTTTCATTTTATAAATTATTTATTAGGCACAATATGATAGTATTTAAATTAGTACATGGAGAATGAATTGAAATCTTATGTTTAAATTAATAAGTTTTGTCATGTGTGGCTCGGGATAGGAACAGTTTTGCTATAAGATGATAGCTGCGCATGTGCGCATTTGATTAATAAAAACCTAAACTAAGCAAACCTAACCTTCGTATATGCAAGGTGTGGACCCAGAGAAAGAAAAAAATAAGAAAAATAACAGTATCTAATGCAACGTCAATATATTTGAAAATATTGATAAGAAACAACATAATTCTAAAGAAAATATATTGCACAATACTTTTAAAGAACATAATCCTAACGAGAGTATATTTAAAAATATTAATAAGCCTTATCACTGTCCGTGTGTCTAATTTAGACTGATATAATATGCATCTGCTCATCAAACCTTACCGAAACTTGTCGCTAACTCTGGCGCTATCTGTCAGTAATGTTCAGAACGAGGGAGGGAGGGAGGGAGGGGGAGAGACACACACACACACACACACACACACACACATACACAGGGCTACATACGTTTTGTTTTGTTGCGTAAAACAATCCTAACTTATATTTTAAAACTATTTTCAGATCTTGAAAATAGATAAATTATACTGTAATGATAGACATAACACACTACATTTTCATGAAATATATAAGGAGTTTTAAACAAAACGCACTTACCGCGTGATAGTATCAACACAATCAGGTTCGGCCGCACAGCTTTCTTCCTCTATGCACCCACTACAACTGACAACAAGCGAGTAGTTGATATGCCTTAACATTCAGCAGAGCCTGGGGATGAGCAAGATACTGCCCTTTATCACCAATATTTGATAGTTCTTCGTACAACAGTAATTGGCCTTATTAGTCTACATGGCCTTATTTGGCGCATTTACCTTATATAGACAGATTTTTTGGATTAAAATATATCATATTATGAAGCAATAGATATAAGCTATAAACTGGAACTATTTACTGACCTGTGACATCGTAAGAAGAAAAGAAAAAAAATTGACAAAATCAGATTAGAAACGCTAAAGAAAATTTACAACGTAATAACCATAAAACAACATTCTATGCAGTTGAAGACTGGAACCTCAGAAAAAGGGATATATCACATTCTTGAAATAATACTGTCGCAACTATCAAAACTTAGTTTTCAGTAAATGTATGTGTATATATTTATTTACACTGCAAGTGGGCAAGCACCCGGTGGTAGTGGTATACACAATATAAACAATACACAATAAAATTACAATACACAATACAATTATACAATATAATTTTACACAATAATTACAATTAATAATAATACATAAAATAACCTAATTAATAAGTGAACCTAATTTTACAATACAACCTACATATGCACAAGCCCTATATAAGTTTCACATTGGTACTGATAATATAGTCTTTCAATTTACTCTCATCTCACTCACTGTAGTGGCACTATGACGCATTTCACTGACACTATAGAACACGTTTCATTGACACTATAAATTATCACTGATCGGAACTATTCACTGCACTGTAAAACCATAACTTCACTGACTCACTACGCTTTACTGATACAACAGCTCAAATAAGACACATCATTACACCCTTATGCATACTTAACAGAACTACTTAAACTAAGCATTTCTAGTCTAAGACCCTCTTACACGCTATTTTTAAATAATTTACAATTCAAACCAAGGGAGTAAGTCGTCAGGCTATATAAATACATGTCACCTTAATTTTAATTTACACTTTATACACAACTTTTTAAGTTATTCTTGAATCTCCTTAAGGAAGGACAGCCCTCAAAGACCGCAGCAGGTAGGTCATTCCAATCATTTATAGTTCTATTTAAAAATTAGAATTTACCTACATCCGTTTTCTGTTTCCTACATTTGATTTTACAAATCATGATCGTTCCTACCATAGCACGTTGGCTTCTCTAACCGAGCCGTTATGTCTACCCATGCTTTCTGACCTAGATGTGCTCTATACAATGATGTTATTCTAGTTTTTCTACATCTGTTTTGCAAAGTTTTCCACTTAAGTTCTTTTATCGTATCGTTTCCGTCTTCTCTTTTACCTGTAACAAGATAACGAGATAAACATTTCAAAGTCATATGAAAACTCAAGTACCAAGTATCAGTATGAGCTCTGCTGATTTTTCACTTGAATTTATAGATACGACAGTTCTATTATTTCATGAAGGATTAAATAAAGATTACAAAACTGCTTGTAACTCAAAATTCAATCCTTGGGAGTGAAGTCAGTATTATTCTAGGCGTGCGATAAACAGAATTTAGACTGCAGAAATGATAGCTTTGCTTTCAATATTTTGATTAACAAGATAAGATAGAAGAGAAAAAAATAAGAAATTAGAACAGGAATAGCCTATAAAACACTAAATAAATTATTGTCAACTTACATATTAAACAGGATACAGCATATTAATATTTATGCTTGCAAAAGATCTACCCAAAATAGAGCAAAAGGAACAAGAAATATTCCTGATCGTTAATATGGCAAGAACAATGAAAGGAGCAGCAACGAATCAATATTGTCTTTAAAGTGTACAAGAAAAAGAAGAAGAAGAAGAAGAAGAAAAGAAGACGAGAAAAATATTAATATGTTGTTACTCTGTGAATGCCTAATTACTTGATGCTCAATAATGCTCTACTGATATTACAACCATATTCTGCCAGGAGCTCTCAGCCAGGCAGCGTAAATCTGTAGTAATTCCACAAGCTTTCGTAGTCGCTCTGCATAATCCCAACAGACTGGATGCTATTAGTTAAACTTTCTGTGAAACTCGTGGGACGATCGATTACAAGCTCTCGTGAACATATACGCAAACTTTTGAAAACGTCGCTTTCGCTCTAAATGCTCGATGACATTTTGAATGTCCTTTGTAAAATCGGTAACAAATTATGATGTAGTGGGCTCAGCTCTCTCACCGTCCTGCATATTATTTAAACTTAAGGAAAGTAAATTAAAACTTAGACCACAACATCCAACAGCCTTAACTAGTGTCTGTAAAGTGTAGACTGTAGAGCTGTGCAATGAGCGAGTACGGGGCACTGATTTAGCTCATTTTCAACGTTGGACAGGAATGGATCTAGTTTTTAAATGGCCTACGCTCGACCAAATAAAACATTGGTACCTAACTCAAATTCAACTCACATAGCGACGATAAAATGGATTGGATAGTTCCGAGTCACACAAACCTGCTCGCTCAAACAGCCAGTGGGACTTCGAATGGGCTCTACCTCCAGTTACTAAGACACCATAGCAGAGACAACAACAAGCAGTGTTACCATCCAGCGCATCAATTTTTGTGTAGCTTTTTATGTTATTTCCTGAGATATTATGAATGAAAGTTGTGAGAGTGTAGTAAATAAAATCAGAGAATAAGTTTCTTTTTATTTCAGTCTTTACTTATCATTAGGTGAATATATTGATGTTACACCTTATTATACATTACTATATCTGGACTAACGTTTTCGCTTTAATTAAAGCATCGTCAGGTACTAATTACTGTTACTTTTAATGAACAGTATGTTGATAATTTAATCTAATTATGGATCCTAAAGTATTGAATTAAAAGATATTACTTTATTTCATTGTTCTAATCTTTTAGAGTAAGTTGAATTAAAATTAAACAATTAAAATGATATAAATAGTACAATTTATAAACATCAATTTATAATGTAGTTATTTTCATTAAAATTATAGTGTACAGTACATGTTTTCTATATAAAAATATAAAAAACTAATTTTATCAATCTATCAATTTGATCATATTTCAAAATACGTAATTTTAATATCCTTTCATCACTCGCAATTATCAGTTAAGTTGAAGTATTTAATTTAACAAGACTTTTCAAAGGAAAAATCACTCTAATCTGCTCACCTTATTAAAATATAACAATTTGAAAGCAGAATTAAAAAACTACTCATTTTCTTATTGTTTATGAAATGTCGTGTAACTTATTAATTTATTATGAGCACATCTGTTATTACCACAAAGGCTATCTTAATTTGAAATACATTTCTTCTCTGGTTATATTTTTCCATAACCGGGGCATTTAAGTTACAGAATAAAATAATGTGGGAATTGAATAAAAAACATTTTCTTCCAGATAACATTGTATTTATTACTATTGCAGTATGGGCATATGGCGTTATTGTCTCTGATTCCTTTATTAACAAATATATCCCTTTGTTTGTTTTTTACTCAGTACGGAGATTGAAATTCTATAAAGTGATTTACTTAATTATTTTATTTAATTAATTTTATTATTTTTATTTTATTTAGTACATATTTCAAAAGACGTAATTTTTTATTTCCCTTCATCACTCGTAATTATCAATTAAGTTAAAACCCATTAATTAATAAAAATAACGTTGTATTGCTGAAATAAATGCATACAGAAAATCCGAAATTCTATTAAAGCCGGAGCGATTCATATTCTTGCTTGCTTTATTCTGTAAGCGATAGACTTCGCAACAGTGCCAGTAAATGGGACAAAAAATGCTTACAGGAGAGCGAGTTTCTGAGCCTATTTGAGTCCCAAATTGTCCATATCGTCCACGGGTCTCGAACTCCCAATGGACTTTCCGAGCGAGTTAGTCCAAATGAACTGAGACTGTCCTATTCAGTGTCTTAAAATGGGCGAGCAGTATAGTGTCCTTGAACATCTCTAATAGATAGAATCTCTACATTGCACTGTTTCAAACTCAAGTATAATTAAGACAAGAATAGATAATCCAATCACCTTCAAGAACTAGGCTATTTTTCTCACATCTTTCAAAATTACTGACAAAAGGCATTTAAATATACTAATATCAACATATCAACGAATATTTGGCAAACATAGAAAAACATCAGTTTGATGTAGCCTAGACTTGAAACGTATGCAACATTATTATTGATCGGAGGGTGGGCGCGCGCGCGCTGCAACTGAACTACGACGGAGGATTTTTATATTGTATCTTTATTTTCACATTGTATTTTATATATGATATTGTACTCTTACATTGATTCCTATCCTTGTATTCTTTCTAACTCATTTGGTATGCACTGCAATATGTCTTGGTATTTTATTTGCATTGAATAGGTACGAGTATTATAACTAAACTGCATCCGAGCACGAGCTTTTGCTCCTTCTGGTGTACCAATTTTATACGTCATCGCTATTATCAGAACGAAATAAATTATTTATTATTTATATAATATTTATTATATTTTAAGTAAATAGCCTTTACTTTGTAAACTAGAATTGAATAAAAAAATAATAGGCCTAGAACAAATAATAATTTTGCATTAAAAAGGCACAGAAATTACAGTACCAGAATACTACAAAATGAAGTACATTCCTTCGTACAGAAGAGAGCCCCCCGAACACCAGTATCGCAGCCAAAAGTTTAGTATGAATGGGAATGATTTTCTGAGTCCATAACGGCTGCTTTCTTGTACCTACACGACTCAGCTATGTCGTGCCTTCAGCAATGTAGGCTCAAGGTCCGGTAAAGTCATACGAGCGTCCTTTCACCCCCTGTAGAGTACTTCGCCTTCTCAGACTGATGCCACTGTACACCAGTTCGACAAGGAAAATTCAGTGCGCAGAAACCAGCGGGCGTGACTGTCTCGCACAGATGACGTATGCTCCCGTTCCCAGCATGCTCTCACGCCTACTGCAGAGGGATAAGAGGGGTATAGCATGCGCGCCGCGAGGAGTCCGAGCTGAGTTTTCCTTGTTGAATACCTATAAGGCTGGTCACGAGATTTGTCCGTACACTTAGGCACGCTTTCGACCATTGTACTCCCTATATATGCGATTATTGTCCAAGTCCAACAGGTTCCCCGGTTAGCATTTGTGAATCTTATGTTAACAGGTGGGCAATCCTGCCTCAATCCCTGATAGAGCCAGGTCCCGTTTCGCCGATAAATAACCTGATAAACTTGAAGGGCCCGGAGCCCCAAGCCCTTCCTATATCAGCATCTGAAACCCGTACCCAAGAATTCATGCCAGTCTATTTTTACTCGGGTCTAGGAATTCTCGTCACCGGAGATGTCGTCATTATACCTTCTTGTCATCGATTACATTTTAGTCACCGGCGTTGTGGCCACCGGTTACAATTTAGTCATCGGTGTTCTCGTCACCGATTACATTTAATACTTTCTTAATGTTTTATTGGGAAAATTTAATGAGATTTAAATTTCATTGTATGGTTGTTTGCGTGCATATAAGCATAATGCGACTTAAATGTCATTGTAAGGGGAATTTCGATTCACTCGAAGTATTAGGGGCTTTAGGGTTATGGCGAAGGTCACTCCCGACCCCATAAAAGAAGAAAGTGGAGGATTTAGATAGATACCCTGATTATAAAGAAGATGATGTTCTTACATACCTCAGAGTCATAGGACACAATTTGGGTGGCAATTTTGAAACATTAATCATATAAAATTTTATACAGTGTATCTATGGATATTTTATTTGGCAAAATAAATGATAATTTACAAGAAAATGTGTACTGGAGACCAAAATATCGAGTGATCAAACAGTCGAAGTGACCAAAACACCGGGTGACAAAATTGCAGTGACTAGATGGTACAATGACGAGAGTTCCGGTGACGAAAATTCCGCTTCCCTTTTTACTCTAGTAGACAATAATTCTGTAGTGCTCGGGGAAAGTGGCACAAGTAAAAAATGTTAACTTTACAGGAGAAGGAAAAAAAACTGTCTTCACACTGGTTTATGTCGATTTGATTTTGTTCTGTTAGAATTATTGTAATGAGAGAAATACTCATGTCTCTTTTCTCAAGCGAGCAGATGTTCCGTAAGTTTTCAATAAATTAATAAAAAATGTTTGTGGAAACTGACTTATGCCACTTTTCCCAAGCACTGCAGAATTGAAATAAGGGAGCGATGGAGAGTTTTGGTAGAAAACCCTCTGCAACGTCTGCTTTGACCATCACAAATTTCATGACGACCTGGCCGGAGATCGAACACTGGACTCGTGGATGGAAGATTGAGTCACAGAAGACGCGGAAAGTCACAATACTGCATCCATCTGTAAATACTATTGAAATTATGATAATAATGATTATGGTGATGAATATTGGAGTGGAGAGTGACTGTAGAATGGAGGGAAATAAGTTACCTAGGTAATCCTCAGATAAACCCTCAGATAAGCCCTCAGAAGCTTTGGCTTTGTGCACCACCAAATACCACTCCCGTCATCTCCGGGATTTGAACTTGGGTCCGCTTTAATGTAAGCCAGTGTTCTAACAACTGAACTACCAATGTAAGTAGTCGGTTATCTAAATAAAACGATATGGTGAACTAAGTAGTTAAACCGAGAACCATAAACAATACTACGTAAAACATAATTAGACCCTCCTCGCCTATGCATTAGAAACAAAACCCCAACACATCAAAGATGAAACAAATTTAAATATAAAAGAGAATGATGTGGATAGTAATAAGAGATATAAGGCCTAAATGTAATGAGACTAACCATGCGATAAATCAAATAATAACGCAGGAATGTGGTATTTGAAAAATAGAAGACTGAATTAAAAATGAAGATACAAGTGGAATGGAAACATATAGAGAATGGACGAGAAAAGTATGTACAGTACATATTGTAAAAATTGCGAGGCATGGTCGACCTCATGGAGAGAGAATTCCTCCCTAGGAGGTCTGGGAAAAGTTCAAGCAGAGAGTATTCTGAAAAATACAGGCTTATAACTTAACACAGGGTAAAGAGAAAACATGTGTTCGTAATTTTATTTGAATATAGGGGCAGAAACATGGGCATTACGACGAAGTGAAGAGAAGCGAGTAGAAGCATTTGAAACGAGGATATGGAGAAGGATGGAGTGCGTGAAATGGACAGACACAGTAAGAAACGAAGCTGTGTTGGAAAGAGTACATGAAGAAAGAATGATGCTGAAACTGATCAGAAAGAGGAAAAGGAATTGGCTGGGTCACTGGCTGAGAAGAAACTGCCTACTGAAGGATGCACTGGAAGGAATGGTGAACGGGAGAAGAGTTCGGGCCAGAAAAAGATATCAGATGATAGAAGACATTAAGATATATAGATCATGTGCGGAGACAAAGAGGAAAGACTGGAGAATGCTGGGTTTGCAGTGAAAGACATACCTTTGGGCAGAACACTATTAATGAATAAATAGGAACGTGAACGTCGTCGTTATCGTATTCTTGATTCTTCACATAGTCCTATACAGACTAACTGACCAATTTCTGCGAATAAGTGAATAGTGTCTTTCAAACGTTTCCGCGAAAAAAAAAAGCAACTAATACAGAGTAAAATGCACGAACAGGCTAATAATAGAAAGAGAAAACCTCTAACGAATGAGGAAAAGACAGATTTTCTCGTACGTTTTATGCTTTTCGCAGCTATTTAAATATGTTATTACGTTGCCAATCATATTACCGTTTGAGATAATTTTCTTAAACTAATTCTATTAATATTCTGGCTCATTCATCACATTTTGTTTTACGAAATAATCTATTAGTACATATACAAAAATACCATTTGAAACGCTTCTTCGAATAAAGATTATTGCTAAGGTGATATTTTTAATCCCATTTTACTATTTGCAATAAACGGGTTTAATAACTTCCTCGGTGTACTCATCTATTCATCCAAACAAGGAAACATATTTCGCTTTCTAACTTACTAACAAAAGAAAATCCTTACAACAGCGATTTTTTTTTCAAAGACGGATATTTTGCGCCATTACCCAAGCGTTCCCACTTAGAAGTGACGCACCGAAAAGCTGTAATTCCTTTTGCCGCCGGTTTAACGTTGCGATCGGTGCATTATGGAAAACAAGGATATTACCGCATCATGATGATGATGTCGATGAATTGAGTGATGATAAACCGGTAGAGAAAACGGGAATAATCCGCAGAAAAACCTACGAATCACTGTATTTTTCCATCACAAATTCAACAGCGTCTGGGATTCAAAACCAGATTATCAGCGTAGAATGCCGAAGTTCTTGCCTTTCTGTTAACAGTGCGCCGTAATGACATTTCGACTTCATTTATAAATTTTACCGATGAACTTCACAGACTGAACCAGAACAAAACCGAACCTTTTACAGAATGACTCAAGGAATCTATGGGAGTTTTATATATATATATATATATATATATATATATATATATATATATATATATATATATCCATTGAGTCCACGTTTCACGCTGTAGGGGAGTGGAGAATTTATGTCGCTGTCAAATTCGATAACATTCTGCTACACAGGTACTTCTAAGTTACAGAAAGTTTTTAAGACATAGTTTACCATCACTTCTCGATAATGTTACACTTTATATACAAATCCATGTGATGTATCTGGCTTTGGAGCATAACAGTGCTATGGCAGTTTTAGAATCATAAGAAGATATGTAATACAACATGAACTCATTTTCGAAAAAAAAAAAAAGTGATGTATCTGATTTTTCAACTACACGCCTCAATTGTTAGTTAAAGATTATTAAATTATGTTTTATTTAACAACACTCGCAGCTGCCGAGGTTATATCGGCATCGCTGATGTGCCGAAATTTTGTTCCGGAGTTCTCTTACATGTCAGTAAATCTACTGACATGAACCTGTCGATTTAAGCACACTTAAATGCCATCGATCTGGGCCGAGATCGAACCAATTATTAGTTATAACAATCTTAATCTTACAGAATCACAGCTTTATTTTAATTGTTGACCATTTTAATGATGCAGTACGCTTTGCCACATGACACTTCTTACGTGAAACCAGAAACGTCCTCCACTTGGAGAAATTGTGAGATGAATGTTCCACTTTGTATACAACTTTATGACTTACTGACTTTGAATATAAAAAATACGCAACTCTCCATCCCTACAATACGGGAATACCACCATCAAAACAAGGATTATTCAAAACAAGCATCATTGAAAACAAGCATTAAATTATATATATATATATATATATATATATATATATATATATATATATATGAATCAACCAAAACTTAAAAATACATGTTTTGACGTTTACTTCCTTTTGCCTTTTGATACAGGACTTGAAAGTATTACCGGCACCAATATCCCGCAATATTGCTTCTAATACAACGGTCGCTTACTTACTTACTGGCTTTTAAGGAAACCGGAGGTTCATTGCCGCCCTCACATAAGTCCGCGATAAGTCCCTATCCTGGGCAAGATTAATCCAGTCTCTATCATCATATCCCACCTCCCTCAAATCTATTTTAATATTATCCTCCCATCCACGTCTCGGCCTCCCCATAGGTCTTTTTCCCTCCGGAATTCCAACTAACACTATATATGCATTTCTAGATTCGCCCATACGTGCTACATGCCTTGCTCATCTCAAACGTCTGGATTTAATGTTCCTAATTATGTCAGGTGAAGAAAACAATGCGTCCAGTTCTGTGTTGTGTAACTTTCTCCATTCTCCTGTAACTTCATCCCTCTTAGCCCCAAATATTTTCCTAACAACCTTATTCTCAAACACCCTTAACCTATGTTCCTGTCTCAAAGTGAGAGTCCAAGTTTCACAACCATAAAGAACCGGTAATGTAACTGTTTTATAAATTCTGACTTTCAGATTTTTTGACAACAGACAGGATGATAAAAGCTACTCAACCGAATAATAACAGGCATTTCCCACATTTTTTCTGTGTTCAATTTCCTCCCGAGTATCATTACAACGGTCGCAACTAGTTTTTTTGTTGATATCAGAATTAAAAATAAAGTGACGATACGTTACACATGCTACCTACACGCATTGCATACACACGTTGGATAGACACAAACTCGCACATCTTAAGACATATACATGACAGAAGAAATCTGCATTAAACATTTCTAACTTGGATAGTGATTATGGCGTCCCAAATCCACTGTAGTTACCAATGAAACCTAGATAGTGTAACCAATTTAAACAAACGAACTTTATAATGGAGTAAATTAGTATTTCGAACTTCATACAAATTAGTAGCTGTAATTATGAGTTTATAAACACTCCCAAAGGAACCTATAGAAACTTACGGATCATTAAACTTGCACCCAACTTTAACAAACCATATTACAGATTTTCTGTAATTATAAAAGTGAACGTTTCAGTATCAAATCCATTACATGCTATCAGCTGCTTTCCCCCACTCAATCAAACTTCAGAAGTCGTGGCAGCATTTATTACAGTATTGTTCAAAACATCAGCCATTTCATCTGACGTCGCAGGAAATGTCGCGTTTTCTGGTGCAGAATTCACTGCATCTAATGTGGAGAGCTACCACACGAAATTTCCATCACTGCGTCCACAGTCACGTAATGTTTGACGTCTGATACAATCGAGTTTAAACTAGGAGCAGGTTTCAACCATCCATATCTCTCGCTTCAATGTATATGCTCATCCACTTTTGAATGCACAAATGGTCAGTACGCGCTCGATGCCAAGTCACAGACTGGCAGCGCGATTCATTCAAATTCAAAGAAAATATGCAACAGTCCTCAGGATTACTGACTGAGAGGAATAAATAACTGCTCAACTGGATCACATCGCCTATCACTAACACCATTCAGCCAATAGATAACTTAGGCCGAAAAATGTATTTCAATATTATTATTATTATTATTATTATTATTATTATTATTATTATTATTATTATTATTATTGCTGTTGATCGATCAAGATATTTAATCGATTAACTATTTGAATTTAATCGATTAATCGAGTTCTGATCGAGTTGAAAAAATGTTTTAATATACTGTAATGCACAATTATTGTTAAATTTAACTTGTGTTTGGTGATAAGCATAAGTATTAAATGTTGTATGTCTGTATATATTGTATCGTTATATTACAAAACAACTATTTTAATTACTTACTAACATATTTATTATGAGGCTTAAAATTTATTGTGTCAATTTCTCCGGAAATTTTTGAAACAAACATAAATAACGAAAAGTATGAAGAGTCACCTACTTAATACTGCGTCATCCATGATTTTAAACATGTGAGTGCATTCACATGCTCCGAATGAAGTGCCGCTCTACGTTTAGTAACAATATTTCCTGCATCACTAAACACGAAAAAACTTTTTTTCTGTCAAGTACTTCTCCACGATCGTTCAATTTGAATCCAACACCTAGTTTACCTCTCAACCTCTCATATTATGACATAATGGAGTTTACACCTTTCACAGACCACAGAAAAGAGATTTTTTTTTATCAAACTAAACACACAACCTTCATATACAAACTCAGTACAAAAACTACAACTGCAAGCCACCGGCGTGGCTCAGTCGGTTAAGGCGCTTGCCTGCCAGTCTGAGGTTGCGCTCGGACGCGGGTTCGATCCCCGCTTGGGCTGAATACCTGGTTGGGTTTTTCCGAGGTTTTCCCCAATCGTAAGATGAATGCCAGGTAATCTATGGCGAATCCTCGGCTTCATCTCGCCAAATACCATCTCGCTATCACCAATCTCATCGACGCTAAATAACCTAGTAGTTGATAGAGCGTCGTTAAATAAACAACTAAAAAAACTGCAACTGCAAACGTACAGCACTCGAAACAGAAAACTGGCCCCTATTGCAATCGAATTACCAGATTTTAGAAAGAGAAGAAGGTTGTTATGCTCCCACAGTGTGAACATGGCTATTTGATGAGGGGGACGAATCCCAGAAAAATATGTATTTCTAATGCTACAAAGATGAGCTGACAACAAGGTGGAAGTTTTCTTTCTAAAACCATAAAACTTAATAAGGGTTTCGCATTGTGTTTAACTTTCAATAGAGGTGGACTAGGTCACTATCGTGATATCTCCATCTCTTTTTGAAGTGATTGTGCAAAGATTTTCCCTACGCTACCTGGTTTGCAGTTAGAAAATAACAGTACTATTTTGCTTTTAAGTAAGCAATTTCCGAGAGAGAAATATTGTCGTAATTTTTAGTACAAGTTTGTATTAACAAAATAATAATTAATATCAACTACAACCAATTAATTTTAATCGACTCGATTATTCGATATCTTTGATCGATTAATCGATTATATTAATCGATTAAATCCCACAACACTAATTATTATTATTATTATTATTATTATATTATTATTATTATTATTATTATTATTATTATTATTATTATTATTATTATACCTCTCTTTAATAAATCAAGTATCAGATCTGAAAAATTGCTATTTACAATGTCGTGCAAATTTTCATTAATCGAGCATTTCAAGTTAGATATTATAACTGCATATGTCACATTTCCTTTTACAGGCCAGGTTTTCTTTTTCAAACTCCTAATCTTTTCATTCTTTTTCTGTAACTCGTATCCCATTAATCTCAATCTTTTCTTGGGATTGAGCGTATAATTGTGTTCAGAACGCGTGAATCAAGGACATGTGAACAGTTCGCAATAACAGTTACATTCTCTTATTCTCAGACTCCATTACTTTTCTATTCAGAATTCTCATAGGGGGGTTTTCTACGTAATAAATAATAGTAATACAACAAGAAAAACGAAATGCTACCAAATATACTTTTAAATGATAAAGTCTAAGTAAATGGAAATTAAAACTGGGTGAATTTAACTTGTTTCAACAATGGACCCATCCGATCCGAGTAAGAAGTTTTGGAAAATTAAAGAAAGATGGAACTGTATCATCTTCCATTTTCTTTTGCATGTGATTTGCAGAAACAATCTTCTTTGAAATGTCCAAAACACACTTTGTGATAATTTGTTCGAATAGAATTCTCTCTTCTAACGGCAGACAGTCATTGCGACATTAGTTTTGTTTAAAACACGTATTTTATTATTATAATGCCTCTATCATATCAGAAAATGCCACTAATATGTTCGCTGAAATAGTTTTAGTGTTAATTTGTCTTGCCACACGCTGATAGAATAATTCAATCTACATGGAAGTGCTATTTATTGCATGTATTAATTGAACGTTAAACTATCAGATACATTTAAATATCGGTATTTACGCATAAAACGTGATGCTGAAGACATTCCTGAAGCGATTTCTGCAATTATGAGCCTTACAAGAAAGCATCATTGTAATAGATTCACCAAATATAATCTGGATGCACTCGCAATCACTATCACAAAAGCGTCTTTTATGTCACAACGTGCCACAAAAAAGACAATGCGCGAACGGATTCAATTCTGTAAAGCTATTCCGAATCTCAGCGCTGAGCAATCTGATGGCATCACGGTGTTCCGAATTTCAAAGATGACGTCAATGATACTCAACCGGTGTTGCACCGGTTCCATCAGCTTGCAGAGGTGGTGGTAGTCTCCATCAGCCTCCATCAGTGAATCTAATTGGTTCTTGGATAGGGCGGGAATTAGCAGACGAATGACATCGTGCACTGTTGTGTCATGGCTGTGTGTTCTGCTGTATTGTTTGTAATGAGCACAACGTAAAAACAATATGTTAATGGCTTATGAGTGTACATGTCAACGTACCAGTTATTGCTACTGGTTCAAGAAATAAATTGTTTATCCTCTCTTTTCTTTGAACGAGATGACAGTACGGAAATTTCGAAAATCCTGCTAGCGTAGCGCAGACAACTTGTACAGCCGCCATGATAGCCATCGAGCCTTCCAGCAGTTTTGTTCCTATTTCGCTGCAGCGTGACGTCATTGTTGTCCACCGGTTCGGTGAGATTCGAAATACGCTGTTGTGCGTGCAGGTAAGTACTATGACGTCATCGGTGCTGAACATACCACCACATTCTTGTGCCTAGATATTGAAAGCATGGAGCTCCACCTCGATACCTCCCCCCCATGCACCTTCATGGTATTTAAAGGTATACCTTTACGGTATCTAGTTATGTTCGTAATAGCATCTTCGTCGGAATACGGAACGTGTAATAAGGGGAAATACAACGATACAAAGAATGTATTGTTTAATTCAGAAATGAACTTCAAACGACCCATACTAGTGAGATAAAGTGTGCTAAGGCTTCTCACCCAGTCGTGTCGCTGTCATTTTGTGGTTGTTTAGTTTCAAGTCCCAAAACCCGAGAAGTAAATTGAAGCTTATAGCCCGACGGAGAAATACAGAAACCTTTCATAAATATGTCACCACGCAGCTCGTTGCGTTTTCCCACAATAATGTTTGAATTGAATAATGTGACTAACACGGCTTCAGAATAAAAGAAACAGAACTATGGCATCAAATTGCACTAGGAAATTCCTTTAGGTGGAATGGAAAATAGAAATGTGTGGAACAGAGATCCACTGATTCGTGGTAGAAAATACAAAGCGATTTAACGCCAGGGCGATTCGTTGGAATCTAGAATTGAATAATTCACAAACGGATACCATGGTGCTCGAAGCTTATATGAATAATTTTCAGTTTTTTGTCAGCTTCAAAATACGATAAATATTCTGAAGTTCAATATTTATCATTTATATGGGACATTAACAAGGCCATACATGAATGAATAAATTTTTAAACTAAAACAGTTCGGTTAGAGATGCCAACTTAGGCTACTGTGGTAGGAACGAAGGTGGTTTTAAAATCAAACGTAGGAAACAAAGAACGGATGTAGGTAAATTCTCATTTTTGAATCGAACTATAAATTGTTGGAATGATCTCCCTACAGCTGTCATTGAGGGCTGTCCTTTCTTTAGGGGTTAGGTAGGCCTACAGCTTACAGCAGTAAAATTTTCGGAAATATTCAACAGTTTTTTCCTCTTTTACTGTATCTTGTACAATAATGAAAATTGATGTGTAATAGACTACATTGTACTTCTGCTATATGGAAAAAATATTTTTAAGATTAAAAAAAAATTATCTACATACATATATATATTTTTTTTTTCAAAATTCAAAATGGTAGCAGTGATGAAACATTTCCCTTATAACTCATAAACTTCTTAACTTTTTCATGTTCTCTCTCTTTTATTTTATTGCTGAAACTCATGTTTATAATATCATGCTCTTTCAACTACATTCCTTGATAAATAATATTTTTCTTTTATTTTGCATTAGAAGAGAATACTGATATTTAGCCATTTTTAAATCAATTTATTTTTTATCAGGCACACTATCAAAGGCATCACATTGCAGATATAGCATGCATATAGTAAATACACACAAAAAATTCATCACAAAATGTTGGATAGTTTGAGTTATGAGGGAAACGTTTCATCACTGTACATTGAACTGCTACAATTTTGAATTTAAAAAACTATACAAATAATTTTTTTCATATAGCAAAAAGACAGTGTTTTACACATACTGATTTTCATTATTGTTCAAGATACAGTAATGGGGGAAAAATGTTGAATATTTCCAAAATTTTACTGCTCTAAGCTGTATGTAACCCCTTAAGGAGATTCAAAAATAACTAAAAAATTTGGGCATAAAATGTAAATGTTACAAGGTGACGTGTATGTACTGAGCATGACTAGTCATTTCTTTGCTTTCAATTGTAAATAACATTAGTTTAAAATAGCTTGTAAGGGGGTCTTAGACTAGCAATTTTAGGTTAATATAATTTATAAGTATGGTTCTACGGAATAATAAGGGTGTAAATTGTTTGTTTTATTTGAAGTGTTGTATTAGTGAACGGTGTTGTTAGCAAGTTACGATTTACAGTGGCAGTGAATAGTTTCGATCAGTGATAATTTATAATGTCAGTGAAATGTGTTCTATAGTATCAGTGAAATATGTTCTAAAGTGTCAGTGAACTGTGTCATAGTGCCAGTACAGTGAGAAATGATTGTGAAGTGAAAGTAATGACAGAATATCAGTACCAATATGCATGTCATATTTATGTACATACAAGGTGAACCGTAAGTGATGTCATTAATTTCATGGCGTTATTCTGTATGATATTCAAACAAAAAAGTGTAATACAATATTTTGCTCGTTTTTACTTCCCTTTCGAGATAAAAATTGCTTTATATAAAACATTTCATAGCGTGTTTTGGGAAAGCCATTGATTTAATTCCCAATATGTTGAGTAAATTTAAGAGAGAAGGACATTATGATATGATAATAAATTATTGAAAGAACTTTAATTTTGTCCTTCAAATGTGCAAAAATTTGATCCAAACAAATTTTAATATTCCTTTTCAGAACGAAAAGTTACATTTGTTCAGATCAAATTAATTATTTATCTATAATTTATTTACCGACTAATAATGTATATGTTTATCAATCATTTATTTATTGACTAATCACCAGACATACCATCTTGGGGACCGATTGAGGGGGAACACTGTGTATGCAAGTTAACTGAATGCTGGAGCATATGCTTGTACATAGGTTCAAGATTGGCACATGTACACAATAGACTATGTAGGGAGGAACACTATGAAAAAACAACTGTTTGTTCACCACGACACACATATAGTTTGTAACTACCCGTCAGTATGCTACTTACTTGCATAGATAGTGCATCTGTAGTACATCATGACGAAGAAAAAGGGGATTTAAGAAGCATCAATTTGTGACAGAATTTGGAGGCGAGTGTTTTGAAGTGAATGGGGAATATACTAGTAGCCTATTACTTGCAAATTGTGTAGCGTAAACATGCGGGATGACAGACGTCAATATATGCAGAGACATTGTAACACAATAAAAAACACAGAAAATAGAAAACTGGCATCGAAAAACTAAAGTGAAGATCTGCCAACAGGTAATTCCATTTCAAATAAACAATTACAATTTTAACTGAGTTTGTGTGAGATAATGGTAAAAGCTGGCATCCCGTTCTTTAACCGATGTATAAAATCTCCACTTTATTGAAAAATACACAACTAAGAAGTTGCTAATCCATGTAATATTAAGGCAAAATTATTTTTAAATGTGTTACAATAGCACATTGCATTAAATAAGACAGATGTATTTAGGTTATTTTAATTTTTAATATATTATTTATTTAATTTTCTATAAATGTTCTTATGTAACCCATCGTTCCTTGCAAGCAGGTTTATATTCATTAGACGACCAACATACAGCAGTTGTATAATATTAATACTCAAAGATACGTGCCTGATTCTGAACTACAAGGTCAACACACATTCAGCAGTAAACAACGCTTCTTGACTTTTGATGTTTCTGTATACCTCCACCTTCTGCCACTAGCAACGAAGCCTCAGTGTATACTCCGTGTTGCAGTCAACTTAACTCATCGGTCCCCAAGATGCTATGTCTGCTAATCACGTATATATTTATCTATAATTTAATTACTGACTAATCACTTATATATTTGTCTATCGTTTAGTTATTGATTAATCACATATATAAACAATTTATTTATTGATTAATGACATATTTATCTAATATTTATTTATTGATTAATCACTTATATATTTACCTATCACTTGTTTATTGATTAATCACTTACATATCCGCCTCCTTAGTGTCGAGGTAGCGTGCTAGACTCCTGATCAAGGTGGACCGGATTCAATTCCCTGTCATGAAGTCAGATTTTAATTCGGACCTCTTCACGACAACGAGTTGTCTGTCCATTGTTCCAGTGTGTGTGGTGTCTCGCTTTGGCCCCCGGGTACCCTGACTCAGTGAACGGGGAGTCCTGCAGTGTGTGAGTGTATTCAGTAGAATTGTGGGTCTAGGTACAATAAGCCTCAGGCTGCGGTGCCGAAATTAGTAAAAAAAATTAAATGTTTATATATAATTTATTTACTGATTAATCAGTAATCACTTATACAGGGTGTTTCTAAATTAGACCGACAAACTTTTGGATCGGATAGATAACTTTATTTCAAATACTTTTCGTTAAGAAACTCATGGACTCGAACGCTTCGTTTCAGTGCAAGAGGGGTTTAACGCTAACACTCAATTTGTTTACTCCGTAGCGCAGTATCATCCTTCGACCCGGTTTGTTTATTCTCTGAGCTCGGTATCATGCATTAACTCAATTTGATTACTACATGTGGTTTATGAAACACTATGGCGTCTTTGCTAGGATACGACAAAGTATGGCACGTCGATTCAGTGCTTGTTTGGAAGTCAATGGACGTGTGTTCCAACACTTTTAGCGATGAGAAAGCAAAGCAATGGATCCATACTGCTAATTTAACACTGAAGTGAGTGTTTTTCTTTTCATTCGATTTGTTTTGTGTTTTTCTGTATGTTTGGATCAATAAATTGTACCTGTAACTTTAATGATTTGTTTATTCACTTTTCACGTATCTAATTACTTCAATCTCTTCCTGTACGATCGAATCATGTAATGACATAAACCTCTCTTGCTCTGGAAGAAAGTGTCGCAGCCCATGGATTCCTTAACAAAAACTATTTGAAAGAATGTTATTTATCCGATCCCAAAGTTTGTCGGTCTAATTTAGAAATACCCTGTATATTTATTTACCATATATGTATTGATTCAGTCCATAGTTCTGGAGTAACGGTTAGCGCGTCTAGCCGCGAAACCAGGTGACCCGGGTTCGATTCCCGGTCGGGGCAAGTTACCTGGTTGAGGTTTTTTCCAGAGTTTTCTCTGAACCCAATATGAGCAAATGCTGGGTAACTTTCGGTGCTGGACCCCGAACTCATTTCATCGGCATTATCACTTTCATCTCGTTCAGACGTTAAATAACCTAAGACGTTGATAAAGTGTTTTAAAATAACCTAATAAAATAAAAAAAGTTTCGATTTATCACATATAATTATTTATTTATAAGTTATTTACCGCCTAATCACATATATTTATCTATCATTTATTTATTGATTAATCACTTACATATTTATCTGAGCCATGGTACCTACTTTGGTCCAAGGTTATACAATAAAATAATTGATAAATACCCAAATTTGGAAAATTTTAGTATCAGGAATTTCAAAAATAGCGTTAGGAATTTAATTTTTAAAGAATATATATTGATTTAATACGTATATGTATTTGTATGACTTAAATTGTTAAAATTGAAATTGTATTTTTAAATTTAATTTATTCCTGTAATTTTTTTTCTTGGCCCAGTTTATGTCAAAAAATTATCTTTGTGTTTATCTTTGTGTTTAGATATCTCCCTGAGCACGAGTTCTTTACTCCTTCAGGGAAGAACTAAGATTGTATTTCTGTCAATGTTATTTTATTAACAATAAACAATAAACAACTTACATATCTATTTATTTATCTATTTATCTATCTATTTATTCATTTATTTATTACGGCATACAGTTTTTGTTACAATCGTCCATGACCATACTTCCTGTAAATAGCTTTAAACATACATTAAATAATACTATAAAATCAGTAATTTGAACATTCTGTAACAGTATACAGTGGATTATTTATACGACACGTATTCATAATGGAATTAAAGTTATTGAGAAAATTTCTTAATGTCTATTGGAAAATGTTAGAGATTTAAAGCAATATTGTCAGATTCATTTAAAGTTTAGTCTTCTTCCTCAAAGAGATTCATAACTTACATACATTTCTTGTTTTAAATCTATGAATATCAGTTCCTGACATAAAACAATCAATGTTCTTTCTTACATATATAAATTTTTGATATTATAAATATATATTTATACACAAACACAAAGCTCGAGCAGTCATTACACTAAGCTTCTTAAAATAAGGCCTGCAGTGTTATCTTTGAAGTAGATTTGACATAATATAAATATATCTATTCTGTACCTTTAAAATATTTCAATATTACTACACCCTCTCCAGTGAATGTCGCATATGGAACCAGAGTACGCGAGATGACAAGCCTTCGCTCCAGCTCCTAGCTACTTGAGAGGCTCAGACATACGACTCACAAGTGAAATTGTGCCAGTACCTAGACTGTCTGGAATATTCAGCCGACAGAGAACTATGATCTTGAGTACGTCAAGACATAGAAGCGATTGGCTGTCACATCAGTATTTCGCAATACAGTTTCAACTTCATCAAAACTAAACTAAGATCCTGATAAGCAGCCTGTCCCTTACAATCGGTCTAAGATTGCTGTGCCTGAAAAGGAAATACAAAACTACGGTCATAACCAGGCTTCGGGACTTCGGACCCGATAGAGCAGTTCAGTCGAAAATCCGCATAACGGCGTACTGAGTATAGTGGTAAAGCTTACAGTGGGTGGAGGTACTGTAGAATGGATGACAACAAATACGCAAAGAAAAACTCTCTGGATTTGAAGGTTCTGACGAATAATTTGGTTTTCATACAAACCCATTTTAAAACTGTGTCTTAAATTATTACACGGTTAGAAAAGTCAGAGCTAGAGGTGCCGGAAGTCCTCAAATTAATTTAGAAAATGAGGCAGAGAATTAATGAGACACCAAGTACACTGGTTACTGAACGTGTAAAACAGAAGTGGAAATCAATTTTATGTAAAAATAAAAGATATGGAACATTGTGTAACATAAACAGCAAATTAGTGGGCATAGAGTCATCCTAGCTAAACATAAAGGACTGTGTCTTACAGACTGCAATGATGTTAGGTTTTTTCGTTTTGCTCCTATCACGTCATGCGACGTAGAGCGCAGCTTTCTACAGTACAAACTTTGGCAGATAACCGAAAAAGATTTACGTTTGAGACACTGAGAATGTATCTTGTAGTACATTGCAATTCAGTACTGTAACTGCACTTCTTAATGACGGCCAATAGGATAAATGAAAAAAATTAAAATTGCTACATGCTTATTTCCACCATTAACACTATGTATAATGAAACAGAAACGCTTATAAACGACAGGAGAATAAATGCTTTTCACATTCTTTTGAAATTGTCATTGTGTAATGTACATTTACTTTCAGAATGTACATGTGTGTGTGTTTCCCCATACTACCGTACTCTATTCTAAATAGCAACGTTGTTACCTCAACACATCTCTACCTACCTGCAGAGAGTCAACCAACAACCTATAGGCTAGTGCATGTAGAGAAAACTTATTGTATCGGGTCCAAAGTCTCGAAGCCTGGTCATAACATCCAAGATAGTGACGTACGGTGAACAGTAGGAGTGAAAGATGTAATAAATCAGATTAAAATTCTAAATTAAGTTGGTTACGGCTATATTTTACACGTAAGTAAAAATATATTACTAAATTTTATACGAAGGATAATTTAGGTGAAAGAATAAATAGGTACTTCAAGGAATGATAGTGTGGACTATTAATTACTTACTTACTGGCTTTTAAGTAACCCGGAGGTTCATTGCCGCCCTCACATAAGCTCGCTATTGGTCCCTATCCTGAGCAAGATTAATCCAGTCTCTACCATCATATCCCACCTCCCTCAAATCCATTTTAATATTAGCACATATGGGCGAATCCAGAAATGCATTTAGAGTGTTAGTTGAGAGGCCGTAGGGAAAAAGACCTTTGGGGAGGCCGAGACGTAGATGGGAGGATAATATTAAAATGGATTTGAGGGAGATGGGATATGATGATAGAGAGTGGATTAATCTTGCACAGGATAGGGACTTATGGCGGGCTTATGTGGGGGCGGCAATGAACCTTCGGGTTCCTTAAAAGCCATTTGTAAGTAATTTCAAGTCAAAAACAATTTTGTCCACCTATTTATGTCAGCTTATAAAAATTGTCCACTGTATGATTTCGTCCGCCATTTTATATAATTTTAGTACATATTTCTTGGCTCACAATGTTCATGGTCCACTGTAAGATTAATACGTTATTTACAGAATTACATTAGACTAATTTATTTCAGTCATATACACTGAAATCCCACAAACTCCTATAAATTACTAAAAACTATGTTTGTGACCGGAAATCGCCTTTTAGTATTTTTGCATAAATATTTAAAATAAATACCGGCACTAAAATTTAAAAATGCATAAAAAACTACAAAAGTGATATTTGAAAGAAAAATAAAGAATCTGATATAAACACTGGTCTGTCAAGTTTGTTCCATATTGGTATTATAAGGGTTAGCGAAGAAGATTTTACCTAATTTCATGGAGCCTAAGTTTCTTCGGAAAAGTTCATAAAAGGGGTGGTAGATTGTTCAGGTTAGGCGACACATTCATCCCATTTAGACGCTAGATAACCATATCAGTTGATAAAGCGTCCTAAAATAATCAATTAAAAATATCCTGGCGGATTATTAAAGTTGCTTGTCCTGAAATCTGTGTTTTGTCTCATAAGCAGACCTGAGAGCCTGTGGGAACGACCACGAGTTGTGCAACGATCAATCACGTCTGTCGATGTGTTTGTTGTGTCAAGCAGAAACAAATGGACTCAGTCGGTTCTCATTCACTTCCTGACCCCGGGCCAAGCTTCGCAATAAACCAAATGCACTCTCTCCAGTTTCGTCGTCATAGGGCTGTATAGGCATATTTTTATATGTCGTGTTAGACAAGGACTTCACATACAAGCTTCGTCTGTGTCTCTGTGCAATCATTGGATTGTCGTTCAGTATTTTACTTTCATACCAGATGGTGAGCATATTTTCATTTTCACAATTGAAATACGTGTTACTCATGTTTCAGCAACAGGGAAACCTAATCCAATTGTCTAAATTCTCTTCCAGTGAACATCGTAGATTTCTTTTTATTCGAAAGGTCTAAATCGAAAATATGTAATTTTTACAGCAATATAATCCCTTAATAAAAATAACTAAAAAATAAATTTGTTTTATTGGGTTGGAGCATAAGTTCGTAGCGTTCTTGTTTCGTGTGTTGGTACTCCGGTTGCTATGGGTTTACTTATCGAGTTTCATTTTTTATGTGAAGTTCAATTGCTGTGCTTGAGTTTACATATTAAAGTTTTCACTTTTGCAGATAGTGAGTGGAGCAGTGGACGCTAGAAGATGGAGTGTCTAGTGGAGAAAGTGTAACATTTCTGATATATTCTTCTTTTTGAGTTCAGTAGAGGGGCGAAAGCAGCGGAGGCAGCCAGAAACATTTGCGCCGTGTATGGGGACAATGCTATCGGAGAGAGCATGGCAAGAAAATGGTTTTCTCGTTTTAAGGAGGGTCGTTTTGACATTAGTGACACCCCACGTTCAGGAAGTCCTTTGTAGTGTGATGAAGACCATTAAACATATTAATCCACAATGATCCACGTCAGTGTACCCGAGAACTGGCAAATATGATTAACTGTGACCATTCCACCATCGTGCGACATTTGCATTCAATGAACAAGGTTAAAAAATCAGGTGTATGTGTACCGCATGCTCTAACCCAAAACTACAAAAATCGGCGGGTGGTCATATGTGCATTTTTGCTTGCTCGTCATCGACTGGCTCGTGGACAACATCGAACATTCCTATCCAATATCGTTGCTGATGGCGAGAAATGGTGTCTTTATGCTAACATAAGGAAAGGAAAGGAATGGTTGAGCCCAAACAAAAAAGCAATTGCCGTACAAAGGCCAGCGCGCAACCACAAAAGATAATGTTATGCATCTGGAACTGCGAGGGTGTGCTGACTACGAATTGCTTCCCCGAGATGTAGCCATCACTGCCTACATTTATTGCCGCCAATTGAGACGTCTTGCACACGCAATCCAAGAAAAACAACCAACAAGACTGCATGAAGTGATGCTACTCCACTATAACGCCAGTCTGCACTCTGCTAACTTGACACAAAACACTGTCCAGGAGTTGGGTTGGAAGTCATTCCGCACCCACCTTATTCACTTGATCTTGCGCCCTCAGATTTTCACTTTTCCCGCTCTCTATCGAGTAACCTTCAAGGAACTTCCTTCCCGGGTGAAAATGCGCTCCGAACATGGCTTGAAGAATTCTTTAACTCAAAACCATGCGATTTCTATAGGCGTGGAATCGAAAAACTACTCCAGCGTTGGCAGACTGTTGTAAATAGTGAAGAAGAATATATATATTAATGATGATTAACTTCTCTCTTATGTGCACCTGATGTGCTTAAACTTTTAAAAATCGCTACGGAATTATGCATCAACTAGTATGTTTGCTGATAATACGGTAATAACACAGAAGAAAAAAAATATACAAAATTTTATTATAAACTATACCAACTAGGAAAATAACATTAAAATGTGAAAATATCAACCAATTAAATTCAAATAATGGCTCATAGTGGTAAATTTTCTATTCGTACAGAAAGAAGAGTTGAATATGAACGTACAGAAGCAGTCTCATATTACGGTTATACAGAGTGAGTCAGACAGAGCTAGACCGACGTCAGCGGAAAGTCGTACGCTGCGCTATTGCAGTGATCAGACATCTTGCTCCCGTACGTTTCGTGTTTAGTTACATAGTGCAGCTGTATACCGTACATTTGAAGTACAGTAGTGTGTCCATTATGAAACATAGCCTTGAACAACGAGTGTTTATTTAGGAAACTTTGTGAAATACAAATCTTGGAGAATAGTTGTAAGAAACTTCCGTCAGTCATTCCCTGATTCACCAGAGCCTTCTAAAGCAATGATTTACAATTTAGTGAAGAAATTTCGTGCAACTGAATCAGTATTGGATAAGAAACGAACATGTGTGAAGCGTGTTCTCACTGAGGAGATGTTAGATGAAATTGTCCACCGACTAGAGAGAAGTCCTACGACATCGTCCCGTCGTGTAGCTCAGCAGATAGGTGTGTCACAGTCTTCAGTGATGAGAGATACGAAACAATTAAAATTAAAAACTTACAAAATTCGTGTAGATCAACGAAATCCGATTATCAGAGCAGATTTAGATTTTGCATGTGGTTCCAACAATCAGTATATGATGGACTACTTTATTTTTTTATAGTGCAGAAGCATGGTTCCACCTCACTGGTTAAAAGTAACGCGAATAACCCACATTCACTTGAGGAAATCAAACAAAATATCAGGTACAAAATTCGAGCCATTTCGGAGAGCGAACTGTGGCGAGTTGTTGGACATGTCTTCAGGAGGTGTGCAGCCTGCCAGATATCACAAGGACATCATTTCGAACATGAATTGCGAATTCGGTAACTACATAATTTTATTTTTATTTCAGTAGATTATTTTACGGCGCTTGATCAACATATTAGATTATTTAGCGTCTGAATGAGATGAAGGTGATAATGCCGGTGAAATGAGTCCGGGGTCCAGCACCGAAAGTTATCCACCATTTACTCATATTGGGTTGAGGCAAAATTCCGAAAAAAAACCTCAACCAGGTAACTTGCCCCTAACGGGAATCGAACCCGGGCCACCTGATTTCGCGGCCAGACGCCCTAACCGTTACTCCACAGGTGTGGACAGTACATAACTACGCAATACTAACCGCAAAAGCGCAGAACGAATCCTCCGCATATGGTAGCATCGTTATGTATGAATGAGCCGCCGTGAATGCGGTTACTAGGAGTCTAGCCCTGGCTGGTTCATCCTGTATAAGTTGCAATATAGAAATCAAAAATAAAATAAACAAATTTGAATAACCATGCGGGAAAATAAATAGAACAAGAAGACAAACAAAATAACGTTATAGGCCTACTACGGCAATGCCAATGCTGATATACGGAAGTGAGTCACAGATAATTATATTAAAGAACGAAATAGAAGTAAATTGCAAACAACAGAGATTAAGTTTCCTCGTACAGTAAAAGGCTTTACAATATATTTGATAAATGCAAATATCAGCATACATACTTAAATACATATAATGTGGCCCAAAATAAAGTATACCGAAGTTTGACTACGTTGTATTTGCAATTCAATGAGGAAAACTTATTGGCAGAATTGTTCATTTTATTGTTACTTCAATTGTTTCCAAAATGAAGGCTGTGAAAGACATTAGTCAAAATACGATTACGGTTTTAGAAAAATAATTCCTTGTATAGCATTTTAGTTCATACGCAGTTTTCCTACCAAGCAGAGCTAGAGTGAAAACAGTAGACGAAATTTTTCAAGGGAAATTTTGTAAGATTCACTGTCAAAGCATACAGTATTACTTACTCTTGTTGAGCAAATTCAGGCGAACTGGCTCACTTTTATGTCGACTCAAAGGAGGAAGTTGGAGAAGAAAACAGCTACAATGTCCAATATGAGTGTGGTATTTGGAAAAGAAAATTCGTAAGAAAAGTGAGCGACGGATAGCGAAGGATTTAAATTTGAAGAAAATATTACAAGAAAAGTGACCGACGGATAGCCAAGGATTTAAATTTAAAGCGAATGGCAATTCAGCAAACGATCAACACATAAGTTACAGATTAGTCACCGTCTGCAAGGATGTGATTTAAATTAAAGGAGTCTGTATTGTACTCGAACTTTTAAAAATATGTATCAAACTGAAGATTTACCTTCCAATATCTGCATGTTTAGTGATCTTCAACAGCACTACGAAAACATGTGTAAGACATAATGGACATTTTTACAACATGTAGGGCTATTTATTACTGGCTGATGGTGTTTCTCAATTAAATTTATCATGTTCATTAGTTTCAGTATACATTATTCTAGGTCATACTGTATTACCCACATGATAAAATAAAGTAATATAAGTAAAATGAAAAAAACATCTATCTCGAATGGAGAGTAAAATAATACAAACAGTGATACTAGCCATCTACAGCCCAAAGTGATGCCGCACTTTCGAGGAAAAATGGAATTACACGAACCCGATGTGAAGATGGAATAGATTTTAATCTGTAAACCATGAAGTAAAGATAACGATTGGACGACGACGACGACGACGACGACGACGACGACTGCTACTACTACCACTACCACTACCACTACCACTACCACCACTACTACTACTACTACAATAATAATAAATAATAATCGATTCCCGTATTGCCGGTATAGCTCGCGCAAGAAACGATTACAGAATAGCAATGGTGGCGTTGCAGTCTGTTTTGAAGTGTGTATGTAGATACGCCGAGGGGGCAAGAGGTGCTGGCCGATGGAAGTAGTCTCTTCCAAGAAGATGAACAAATGAGGACATCGCTGTGAAAATAAAGAACGTAGCAAGAGAAAAATTCGAAGCTAATTAAACGCGCAACATATGTTTACGAATGAAATAATAATACTGTGCGATACAAGACACGTATTCACATGTAATGGAAAGAACTAAAGTCGTAATGTAACTATCACAACGCAAGACTGATTCTATTGATGTCATTTCTCTTCCGACTGTACTCTTGAATATCATTCAAGCTATCTCGTGACCTTTCCTGTTGCCTGCTCTTCTTTATCGCATTGTTTGATTCGCATTCCTTCCGTTGGTATTCCTTGCTTGCGAGACCTATAATGCTACACAGCTCGAGTATTATTGACTGGAAATAAAAAAAAATACTAAGTTTGATAATGTTCTGGAAAACTGCTCGTAGTGTTATATTAACCACCTAGAAGAAGATGAAAAGGTCTTATAGTTGTAGAAAATAAAGAAAAACTGAGATAAACTTGAGACACGTTATAAGTCAACATTGATAAAGTTATCAACACATTTACATAACAAAGTAGGAGGAGATCCATATTTGAAGTTAATTACAACACGCCGAGATAACAAAGTAATAGGAAAATGAATTACGAGGATGCCGTCACATTGATAATTACGTTCAACGTTTCTGATATTGGAAATTGTACATTAATTAATAAGATAAAAATTAAGATGATTACAGAATAATTTAAATAACATTTAAAAAATAACAAAATCATGCACGGAAAATATGTAAGATAGATTAGTAGCAAGAGTACCTTCAACTCTTACATACGAGGTAGACTCCGCGCCGATGGAGACGAATAAAATGAGTTAGTAAATAAAGGAGGGAGATACATTCTGCGCCTGCGCCATACTGAAACCCTAGATCATATGTACCCAGATTGTTCGGCCTTATAGACCTTGACGGTAACAACTTTTGTCAGGTTTACTATGCTGCCATCTAGTTGGTACGTAAGGAGTCACGTAATAACTTCCATTTGAATTCCATTAGCGACTGTACAGCCATCTCGTGTTCGTTTACGGCGGACAGATGGCGATCCTGGCGGTTGTTCTCTTCAAAGTGCAACCGATTTTAATATAGGCATGAGCATATATGATCTAGGCTGAAACCAAGCTGTTCAAATATCCTAAAGACATCGCTTCTATTACCCAATGGAATATGCATGTTGTACAAGGATTCAAGTGAACGAACGATATAGGCTATTTGGAGTAGAGAGTAGATATAGCTCACGCAAGAAACGATTACCGAAAAACAACGGTGGCGTTGCTGTCTGTTTTAATGTGTGCATGTAGGCACACCGAGGGGGGAGAGGTGCGAGCCGATGGAAGTACTGTCTCTTCCAAGAAGATGAACAAATGAGGACATCGATGTGGAAATAAAGAAAGTAGCAAGAGAAAAATTCGAAGCTAATTAAACGCGCAACATATGTTTACGAATGAAATAATAATACCGTGCGATACAAGAACGCATTCACATGCAATGGAATAAACTGAAGTCGTAATGTAACTATCACAATGCAAGACTGATTCCATCGATGTCATTTCTCTTCCGACTGTACTCTTGAATATCATTCAAGTTATCTCGTGACCTTTCCTGTAGCCCGCTCTTATCGCAGTGTTTGATTCGCATTCCTTCCGTCGGTATTCCGTGCTTGCGAGACCTATACCATTGCTGCTACCTCCCCATCAACAGTAGAAGCAGTGCCGTAGCTTGCCTGCAGACATAAAATACAACATGTATAGTTTGAAAGACAATTCAAAACATTTAATTGTAGCCGCTCGAGATCACTCGCTGAACATCAAGAACTATGAAGTAAAAAATAGACGTAGGAAAACAAGGTACAGCATTTACAAAAACGTGTGTAGCTATAAGAAATTCATTGTCTCGATGTAGCCGAGTAGCCGAGAAGGAAATATAATAGATATGGAACAAAGTATGTTCGCGAATCCACTATAATAGGCTATTTGTAAATAAGTTGAAAAAAGAAGAAAAAATTTCACAAAACGCAGTAAATCTCAGTGCCAAAAAAGTAAGATAAAACAGGCAACAGTAATTTAGAATCAATCTATAAAAATAGAGACATGCAATCAACAAGCCTGAAGTAATACTAAGGAACAGAAGTGGAGTGTGCTTAATGATTGATGTTCGGATAGAATAGCTATATCAGGATAGTCTATATAGCTGTAAAGGAGAGGTCCTTGACTTGCTTCAGACTAAGTAAACACTACCCCATTCCACTAGCTAAAACTCTATTTGCTGGGAAGAGCGCTCATCATCCTCCAGCTAAAACATCAGTGAATGGACAGTACAGACGATAGGAACTAAATATACGTCATCACTACTGTCGGTTGGGGAACACGCGACAACTAGTTAATGTTCGTAAACAAAACGAACGGACCATGGATACCTATCCTGATACAGCTACTTTATCCGAACCTTGTTAATGATAGATGTTTCAATTCTAACAATAACTTACATTAAAAAATGTATGTTGATATCCTTATTTAACCACCAACATTTTTGTTTGAAGAAGTATGTAATCATTTCAACAGTAATCCGGTAGACAAATATTAACTAAAACAGTATCATTTTACTCTATATAAATAACGGTTAAGAATAAGTTAATCTCAAAATGCAGTTTGCTCTGATACTCTTAAGCCTCAATATCCCTCTTGGAATAAAGTCTTCATTATTAGCATAATAATTATTAATTTATTATTTATGTAACAAATCCAATCCCGAAAAAATTCGATACAGCTGACTAAGTAAATCTCTATTTTGTATTTCTCTTTAAACTAAGGACCTATTAGTTTTGAAAGGAAAATTATTATAGGCTATTTCATATATTTCATGCAATTGAATTGACTCGTAAATACTGAATTTAGAAAAATATTCAATAGTTTCAAGAAATGTTGTCGAGAGACAAACGACAGTTCTGAAACCACTAATTCGTTAGCAGGCATACTGAAAATATTTATTTCATTGAAAATTTCGAAAGTTATTTAGATATAATTGTTAAAAATAGTACTTTATTTATCTATTGTAAGTATGATTTGGAACCTTAATGGAGAGGAACGTGTATTTTCTTTCTTTCTTTCTTGTTATGTTATATTTTCCAGTTATATTTTATCTTTCATTATAATGTATTTCTATTCGTGTTATTTGATTTCATTAAATCTAAAATCTAACTTTATATCTAAATCTAATGTTAAAATATATACTTAATAGGAATGGTTATCTGAAAGTGTACCTTTATATTATATTCCCTTGCTATGCTTTATTTAATTTGAAAAAGGAAAGAAAAAGCAAATACAAAAAACCTAAAAGAAGTAACATGGTATAAAATGTAGAGTATAGGATACATGCTCATAATAGACTGCAGGAGCCAACAGAGAATTTAACCCGACCCACATACGGTATGTTGTATATTGATTGTGCTGAATTTTCTGATCGTGTAAATAGACAAAAACAACAAGGAGATATACAATACCTATTTACTAAGGTTATTAAAAGCATACAAGAGGAATACAAAGTATGTTTCTAAATAAGGTCAGACGATACTTCCGCAGAAGTTGTGTACTTAGGAATGTAAATTATCTCCTACATTATAGCCTAAAGGCTGATATGCATTATATATAATATACAGACATGCATATTTTGTGTACACACTGTTTAACGATTGCGCTCGAGAAAAAGCAGATGTATTTCGAAATACACTTCACAATTTTAACAGAAGTGCGTGAAATACGAATAATAGAAATACTACCTAGTTTTTGCAGACCATGGATTCTCGAAATACAGTTTTCCACCTGATAAAAGCAAAAATTTTATGCATCATGCCTTTCCAGGTCAATTAAGTTTAAACTCGCGAAATAACGCGAAATTTGGTCTCTAAGTTACGCGAAATTTTTGTTTTTAGTACGAATTTATTCGAAGTAAGGTTTCCAAGAAGAGTTCCTTTTACGAAATTTTAATTTAAACTGTCCAAAAACTGATATTCATGTACAAAATTTTGAAATTAATATTAAAAGACTATTTCAGTATAGAATTTTCAATCTAATATTCAGACCGGATTTCGAGTAACTATATTTTTAAATATAAAGCTGAAATATTCTGAATATTTTCTAGTGTCTATTAGTTTATATTATGCATACAGGATAGGAGGTTGTTACATAAATTTCTCTAGAAAACATGCAAAATGACTAAGTGTCTACAGAAAATTCTAAGTATTGTTGAAACCTTAAGATTCTCTTAATGATATAGACTCTTTTCATGCGACTTATTTCATAGAGGTCCCGGCTTTTTAGCCGCCCAGAACAACACTAGCCATTCGCACTTAAGCAACATTGCCTACTTATAACATCAGAACTCAGTCGTTAGTTACTTAAGATAAATATTATATTATGTGCGCAGAAAAGTATTGTAGTCACAAATAATATGAGACATATGAATAAAGTCACGTAGGACCCATTATAGTCTTTGTAATAATATACAGTAATATATTTTGCATGACAGGAGTATAAAAGTTATATTTTTTAAGTAAGAAATAACACCGAATTACATTTTTATGAGAAACATTATCCAAATTATAAAATTTGTTATCGAAATTTATGATTTTCATTTATCATAAAATATGATCCCAAGAAATAATGTTCTATTACGCATTGCAAGACAGAAAATTGTTGAACAGAGTAATACAACAAAGAAATGAGCTAAATATTGCGAGTATTTACACGAATTAAAAGAAAATGACAGAATTCAAACCAATATCAAAAGAAAAACAGAAAATCTTGGCTTAAAGTAACAGGAACTATTTTCTGGGGAAAGAGGGAAAACTGTCCAAAGAAATAAAGTATAACAATTTAAAGAATTATAGTAAAAAAACTAGAACCTTTTAGGATATCTCCTACTTTTTACTTTACATAAGTTATTGTTACATAAGCACTAGCAAAGAATATCGTCCTTTCGACATGTTTATGGTGTACTAGTGTTCATAATTTAATTTGAAACAATAAAAATGTTTCCTGTGTAATCATTTGAAAAACAGGAAAAGCTCATTATTACACATGATATTAAAAAAAACTCGTTAACTACAACGGAAATGGACGTAGGTGTGTGGAATAGGAAAGGTTATTAAAGGATATTTTTCAACGCAGATTCCGGGTGTTGAAAGGCACGGACTAGAAAATACTGTAAAACAATTTTAAACAAAGAATACATAGGCCTACACTTCTGAGCCCACAGCCTGAAAGGAGAGAAATTGGGTGCAGACATAGCTCGGATGATCGAATATCGAATCCGGGATGCTATTTTACCGGGCATTTCCGCATTCACCTACACCTACCTCTCTTGTTTTCCGACAGAGGACTTCGATCGCGTAGCATGCTACTTACTGGACAGATAATTAGTCTCTTGCGAAATATAATGGACAATATTATCGAAGTGTGGTAGTAAGGGTTTTAGAATTCGGTAGGAAGAAGATCATGGCCATGGATGGACAACTCGTGTTCTCAAAGTGCTAAAAAAAACCTTGAAAGAGAGAAAGGCCAGCCACAGCAGTTAGGCCGGTTACACACTATACCGAGAAATGTGTAATGTGAAATGTGTGCCGAGAAATGCGTTTAATCGAAAGCATTGTTTTAAATGGAACGTCACACACTACAACGAGTTTCTCGCTCACCTCGCGCGAGGTAAACACATTTCTCTCTCTGATCGCTAGCCCAGCGAATTTTTCAAGACACATTCGACCTCTGTCAACGATTACGATTACACACAGACATCGGGAAAACATTTTTCAGCTGTTTAAATGCAGAAAACTTAGCAAAATTGTTCTAATATGTCAGATCGGCCATTGAATTTTTTTGGTGTCATACAAATAAGTATGACTCACGAGACGATAACTATAATACTGTAATACTAAATTGAAGACGTCGAAGGAAAAAAGGAATGTAACATCAAATTATTAAAATATGTGATGTAGGGAGGAATAGAAATTTTAAGGCATTTATTTATAACAATAAACATTTATCCCTGTTTAGTGAAATGATTGTGATTGTAAATAAAGCACTAATGAAATATGCTCCTGAAATAATTTTCCTTTCTACTGAAACATGAATTTACAGTTTTGTTCGTTATGCCCTTATTCCGGGGAGGTCTTCAAATAAAAGAAGAAATCTGGAAGCAGATAACCGATTTAATCACACATTAATTAGGTTAGGTTTCTAATTTGCAATGTCAATTAACGTAAGATTGGCTATGAATGAAATTATGACTTTATTATCACACAATACTTACCGATGAAAAGATATGATTTTATATTAGATATTACTGTATGTATTACTTGCTAGTCAACATGATTTTATTAAGGATTCAGTTATCTTAATTGTACTCGTGATTCAGGGGTTTCATTATTGGACTGAAGAGAATATTGTTCCTGTTCACGAAAAAGTGAACACTATCATTCCGTTTCGCGATAATGTGAAATACAATTTCCTGCATGCCGTTTAATATAGTGAGGGAATAATGGTATTTCTCCAGAAAAATTACACCAAAGAAAGGCACAATTTTCTTTCGTTTCACTGACTTCTGCTAGTTGTATAATGTGGTAAAAACATGGTTTTGGTTTGCAGCCACAAATATTTTACTTTCAGGATAAAAAATATTTCGATACTTGTGTATTCTAATACGATGTTTTATCCCGCACTTGTTTAAATTATACAAATTTGATTCTTCTGTATTTAAATACATTGTTGTAGCCCCCCCTCACTTGTTACAAATATAACACTCGTTAGGTCCAAGATGCAATACTATGAAAACTGGTTATTTCCCTAGTAATTAGTACAGGAACTATTGCGTCTTATGTTGATAATTTTGCCAAATATTTTATATAATTGGGTGCTAAGAAAGAAGCTCTATCACCTCCTATATTATGACCACATTGTCATAGTTTCACTGAAGGCCGTGAAAAAATTGAAAATGCATAGTTCCAGAGCCACTGTCGCATTAAAGAGTCTATCAAATACACTTAATGCAGTTTTATGCAATATAAATCTTTTTCATGGTAATGGAGTAACAAACGTCTCAAAGAAAATAAAAGTTACATTTAATTAATTCATGTTTTGCACCACGAAATTATGTAAACTACTTACCTTTTTAGTATTTTTAAACTGTTCGTTCTTGGTTTGATCCACTGCTATATTTTTATTAAGAAATTGGATGATTTATAAGGTTCAAACTATAGGCTACAACATAATAAACATAGAAAAACACAATTATTTGTATATTAACATTTTATTTATATTATGCTGTGAATATGAATATCTCATTTATTGTACAATGAACTGCATTTACGATACTGTACCATTTATATAGAGTCCGAGGATTAGGAAGAGCTGTATCAAATTCTTTAACAAAGTTATAGGTGTTAGGGGAAAGAAAATTGTTACCGGTACGTTTTCATCACACTGTTTCTTTTGTTTTTTACCTTAACATTTCATATGTCTCTTGAGAAGAGATAGGCCTACAAAAGTCTTTGAAATGGAACGTGACATATCACAAAACTACTGTTCAAACAAGATTTTCTGTTTCACAGTTTCCAACACATCTTTCAAATCACCCACTGATTTCACCACTCGCCATTTATACTGTTGCAATGTCTAATTCTCTTTTTGTACACAAAACGATCCTTTCCTTAACTTCCTTATTCTTCTTCGATAGAACCCGAATTTCACTTTCAGTATCACCTTCCAATGACATAACGGAGGTCCCAACTTCGTCTACAACTATCACAGTAGAGAGAGGGAGAGAAAGATTTCAGCAAACTTCAGTTTTACTCTTCTTCTTTCCTGAAAATAATAATTCATATAACATAACGAGCCTACTTTAAACACAATAGCGAATAGATATACCAATATTATTCTATCAGTGTAATGCTCATATAATTAACCTTTGGTTATTTAGGGTGCAAATATATACAGCACAGCCCCCTTTCTGATTCATATATGATAAGGTCGTGCGATCCATATCCTCCTCCCTGAAGTGACTGGAACAAATTGTGCTGCGACAACACGAGGTGTCCGAACAGCTTCAACCTCAGGATCCTTTCGAAAGCTGTAACACAAGTTAAATTTAAATATTAATAAACTACAGACGACAACAACTCCGGATATTTACGTATATAACGTCATTAGTCTCTCATACATACCCATGATAGGTTATTCCAGGTAAGTTCTTGGACACTATTTCCTCTGCCATATAGCACACAGGATCGACATATTTCAATTTATCAAAATATTACTAAAAAATTTAAAACACAACTACGCCATGAAAATACAATGGTAGGTTAAATTAAGATGGCTACCGCGCGAAACCTGCAACTATTTTCTATTCTGTACTCTTGGTTCGATTACACATTTCTCGGCGCTGTGTGTGGACAATGCTGTCTCGCCTCGCTCGCGCATTTCTCGGCACACATTTCACATTACACATCTCTCGGTATAGTGTGTAACCGGCCTTACAAGTTGTTTGTAGTTTCGCTGCAAAAGCCACGGTGCGCTCTGGCGGCTCATGCAGGTGATCGTGATATCTATTCCATGATTTGAATTTTAGAATGACGCATGGTACAATAATTATTGTAATTATAGACAGACTATGCCTGAACACATAACAAAAGTATATTATTTTCTAGCTTTGTAAATTAGTTTAGTACTGTAAACACAAACTGAATACAACCTTTTCAAGATACAACAAATATAGCTGTAACACTTATTTATTATTACACTGTTTATTAATATTTCTTATTGTATGTCTTATTTGAAACGTAGAACGCTAGAATTTACAAGTCTTTATACATTAAAGAGTATTCCTGTGTTCTCAGAAATTTAATAGTCTGTATTTGCAAACAATAACAAATTCAAGGAAGTATTTTTTTACACGTCACGGCAGATGAAATAACCTTACTTCTGAGCTCTTTCTTTACTTTGAGAGCTTCTACACTTCTTTCTTGTATTAAACTCTGCCTCAAGCACATACAGTATATACGGAAGCAAAGAGTATATTTGGAAATTCTACTTAGGCAACATTACGAACAGTTCGATTCCTGATTTTGCTGGAATCTGAGTGGCGTGCTGTTCTGCAGATTTATTAATTCAAGCTATAAATTTTCAGGATTTTCTATCTGCGTAAGCCAAAAAGATTTCAGAAAAATTTCGATTCCCTCACTGTTTCTCCAAACTTAGCAGTGAATTCTGCTGCAGGTCTTGAAGTAGGGTCTTATATTTGATAAGATTTTCTTATCACTCTTCAAGCTAGTTTATAGTCAAAGAAAGTGAAGTTGTCTACTGTATGTTCTACATGATACTACCACATTTCAAATTTATCCATAAATGTTCTTGGCTAGTCGATTATATGTCGTGCAATTCTGTAACTCGCACGCACAACGTGCTAATGATATTTGATATCAGTCTCACCTTGTTGATATCTCATTTTTACCTTTAGCTGTTCTGAAGCAGATGCAGACAGTATTTCTTTACTAAAACCTTCACTGTTTATTTGTAGCATAAAATGTCATGCGTAAGAAAGTATAATAGAATACAAGCTTTACCTCTTTTCTTAATAAAAAAATTCTCTTTTTACTCGTAACTAAAAGGGAATGGTCTGGGAATTATATTGTTTTTCACTTAAAACGAGCCGCCACTGACTGCAGACGCGATCGAACTTGTGTCTTGAAAGAACCGCACACAGAAGTACAGAATCCGTTCTACCTGCATTGAGATTGTGTTGACACTTTCAGAGCACGAGTTGCCCACCCATGATCATGGCCATGGGTGGGCAACTCGTGCTCTCGAAGTGTGAACACAACCTCAGTGCAGGTAGAACGGACTCTGTACTGTACTGTCTGTAAACAAGTTTGCTCACGTTGCAGTAAGTGGCGGCTCGTTTTAAGTGAAAAACAATATAATCACCAGATCATTTCCCTTTAGTGATGAGTCGAAAGAGAAAAATTTTTTATTAAGAAGGGAGGTAAAGCTTGTATTATGTTCTATTAACTTTCTTACGCATGACATTTTATGTTACAAATAAACACAGTGAAGGTTTTAGTAAAGAAATGCCGTCTAGATCTGCTTCAGAATAGGTACTGTAAAGGTAAAAATGGGATCTCAACAAGGTGAGACTGATATCAAATATCGTTAGCAAGTTGTGCGTGCGAGTTACAGAATTCCACGACATATGATCGGCTAGCTAAGAGCATTTATGGATAAATTTGAAATGTGGCAGTATCATGTAGAACATAGACAACTTCACTTTCTTTGACTATAAATTACTGTATCTTGAAGAGTGATAACAAGATCTTCTTATCAAATACAGGGTCCTATTTCAAGACCTACAGCAGAATTCACTGGTAAGTTTGGGGAAACAGTGACAATTGACAAGGAATCGAGATTTCTCTGAAATTCTTTTGGCTTACAGCCGATAGAAGATCCTGAAAGTTTATAGCTTGAATTGATAAATCTACAGAACAGCACGCCACTCAGATTCCAGCGAAATCAGGAATCGAACAGTTCGCAATGCTTCCTAAGTCAGAATTTTCAAATATACTCTTTGCTTCCATATATAGGCCAACTGTATGTGCTTGAGTCAGATTTTAATACAAGAAAGAAGTGTAAAAGGTCTCAATGTACAGAAGGAGCTTAGAAGTAAGTTTACTTCATCTGCCGTGACATTTAAAAAATACTTCCTTGAATTTGTGTTTGTTTGCGAATACAGACTATTACATTTCTGAGAACAGAGGTATACTCTTTAATGTATAAAGACTTGTAAATTCTCGCGTTCTATGTTTCAAATAAGACATATAATAATAAATATTAACAAATAGTGTAATAATAAATAAGTGTTGCATCTATGTTTGTTGTCTCTTGAAAAGGTGTATTCAGATTGTGTTTCCAGTACTAAAGTAATTTACAAAGCTAGGAAATAATATACTTTTGTTATGTGTGTTTAAGTATAATCTGTCTAAAATTACTATAACTATTGTACCATGCTTCATTCTGAAATTCAAATCATGGAGTAGATATCACGACCACCTGCATGAGCCGCCAGAGCGCACCGCGGCAATGAACTGCTTTTGGAGCGAAATTACAGACAACTTGTAACTGCTGCGGCTGACTCCGTCTGTCTTTCTCTCTTTCAAGGTTTTTTAGCACTTTGGGAGCACGAGTTGCCCATCCATGATCATGGCTCTTTATAATTGGTCTATATTTTGTATTACAATATTTATAATGTCTCTTATCAGTAGTTCGTAATTACACGAAGGACGTAATAATATGGATTTTTATCGTTCGATGTTTATTCTTACTACCTGCACAGTTTCACTTACCTCATATTAAGAATTTTCTTCTGCGAACACACTACACTGACCCAAGGAGGGAAACAGCATCCTGACTGCACGAAACCATGCTTCCACTCAAGACAATATAGAACATTGCACAGGAAATCGATTATGGATTTGTAGTATTTGTCCTCTAGTTATAGCGTGAATCGCTAAACCTGAAGCGACAGCAGACCAGACAGTCCCCAGAGCCAGCTGGGCTGCACCTGCCAATGACTAATGATATAGACATTGTTATAAACAAGGGTTTATCGCTAAATGATGACTGAATTGGTTGTGTGTGCTCGTGCTCCAATGAATCAAACTTGTTTTCTAGTTTAACAGTTGGGTGCTGACGTCCACCAATGCTTGCCTTCAGGTCTATTCGTATCGGTCCGATACATAACTGTCTCTGTCGGGAAATGTGGAGTGGGGAATTAAGGGGTAATCTGCAGTACCTCAATTTAAATATTAACGCCCGGGCCTGTTATAAATAAATATAATAACTTCAATCTATAATATTTGCAAATACAGCTTTGTTATTACTTGGTGAATAATTAGCTTAATACAGCTGTAAGTCGTTTGCTTCTGAATTATTTTCAAAGTTATATTTGGTGATATCTAACTTGTTCTGCACATTAATTTTCATACAAATCTGTTCAGCTATTATCACGTGAAAAGATAACAACATATATATAAGCTATTTTCGGTCTCTGGCTAGTTCATTATACAGGTACATAATTTTATTTTTACTTCAATTTTTATTGTACCTGAGTTTTTGAATGTACTTCACTCCCATCTCCTATCCTAGTAAACTTCCAACTGTTGTCCACACAGAACCAAGCGTATACAGTCAAAGTCGCCTTACGGTCATAATAAACATAAACAGTATTGAGTTAGTGAGTATAGTACTTTCCAGAAATATGTTCGCGTTTTCCAGTGACGAAAGAGCTTTCCATATTGAATCATATTCTCGCATAGGTACTGTCGTCCGTTTCCCTACGTCGCATCCCGGTTTCCCCCACCCGCTTCTGATCGCTCCTCTGTAAAGGCTAATGGCTGGGTTGTCTTAGCTATTTTATGAAAACATTAATTTCTGTTAGGAATTGGACGTCTAGGTAATATTATACAACTGTTTAAAATAACTTAAATAAAAGAGCCTCGTTAATTAATCAACTGTCATGTGATTTCCCTCCTTTCTACGACCCTGCGACGTAACCACTTGGACGGACAGTAGATAACATGTCGGAGTAATTTTATCTTTTCGTATCGGGCAGAAGTGAAGCTTGAATTTACAGTACGTAAGGTACTCTTTTATAGAGTAGGTACAGAATTATTTCAACATGAGTTACTAGTACGAAGGACGAAACTGGTAATTGGAATTAGATACAATATTCTGTAGTGCTACAATGTACAAAAAAGAACTGAAGCCTGTATCTAAATGAACGGTCATAATTTTCAAAAATGTGTTTAAATATCCATATTATAATTATTTTTTTAATTTAACTTCATTCTCTAAATTGTACGCTAATGTGCTGTAGACAGTATAATGTACACTGCATAATGGATACATCCGAATGCATAGCTCTGTTCGTGGGTAAAAACACTTATTGTTAATACAATACTGTATTTTGATTAAAGGAAAACCTAATGAAAATTATCAAACTCAAAACCGCGATATTTCCTACTTTACGTAAATGGATGAACTACTTTTCTTTCCTCCTATACCTAGTAAAGTAATTTGTTTGTATTTTACGCCAGTATCATCGAACTTCAGTCGTGGAAGGGGGTAGCAAACGGTGTTTCCGGTTCACAACCGCTAATCCAAAGGTATAGCCAGGTTAATATTAGAAATGTCAGTAAAAATAAAATGATGTCCCTGTACATGTTAATACCGATTATTTTTCTAAAAGCGAAAATTATAAAAAAAAATTAAGTTACAGTTTTATTATTAGTATAGATGATTACTTACTTATATACATTTACAGGGCCATAAAATCTATTTCATGTACTGTTGTTAAACACTCATTAGGCCTACATTTATCTGCTTAAATCGTACAGAGGACAATGGATTTTGAAGAACCTAAAAATTCTTAGCGTGTCTTAGTCTGTGATGTAAGAAAAGCTGCTAGTCCCACGTTCTAGACCTGTGGCGCATGAAACAATCCTGTCCATTTTAGAGGGCTCTTGCCAAATTTGTTGGTCACTTCTCGCCCACTTCAATTTCGAGTCTGAATGATCTCATCAGTTGCAATTTTCATTAAGTCATAAAAGTGTATTATAGGGTAACGTCCGAGCCTTGCCGACACCATAAGCTAGAATAAGTTTCACTGCATTTTCTATATTCCCGTGCATGAATCGGCGAATGATATCACCGAAAGCTCGGGTGATGACCGATTTTCCATCTAAGGTTTATCTGCAAAGCAGATATTACTATAATATTTTTCACAAAACCTAATCCATACATCTTATCTTCTTCGTGGCTACAATCTGGACGCATGCAATATTTTATCCTACCATAAACTACCATATTATTATTATTATTATTATTATTATTATTATTATTATTATTATTATTATTATTATTATTATTATTATTATTATTATTACTACTGTCATATTTTTATACTTTGTACGTCTCATTTATTTTGACCTACTGTTCACATTTTATTATTCATTTTCCTTTCTTTCTATATGTTATATATTATGTCTGATTTCTACTGACTTGCTGTTTACATTATATTATGATTATCTACTTCAGTTTTGTGTGTAAAATTGTAATGTGCTGTACTTTGTAAATTTGTAGTGTTTTTTGTATCGCAGTTTTACTCCTGGTTGAGTGTTAGAGAAGGCGGTATGACCTTAACTCTGCCAGGTTAAATAAACCATTATTACTATTATTATCATTATCATTATTATTACTTGATTTGAAAATGGCTTTTAAGGAACCCGCAGGTTCATTGCCGCCCTCATATAAGCCCGCCATCGGTCCCTATTCTGTACAAGATTAATCCAGTCTCTATCATCATATTCCACCTCCCTCAAATCCATTTTAATATTATCGTCCCATCTACTTTTCGGTCTACCCAAAGGCATTTTTCCCTCCGGCTTCCCAACTAACATTCTATATGCATAATAATAATATTATTATTATCATTATTATTATTATCATTATTATTATCATTATTATTATTATTATTATTATTATTATTATTACTATTACTATTAACTAACAACGACAGAGTCTCCACATTAGAACTAAACAACGTTGCTTAAGCGCGATTGCCTTATATTCTTCTAAGCGGCTAGAACGCCACGGCCTTCATAAGCTAAGACGCATAAAGAAGGATACAGAGGACCTATTTCAGTTATCTATGTTTCAGTTATCTACTAACCAGTGGCTGTAAATTCTCATAATTAAGTTGTACGATCTCATTTCTCTCTTTTAGGGCGACAAAGTCCTCATTTGGCGATTGACCAAGAAATACTATAGAAATGTTGTTCGCTGTTCACCCGCAACTTCTTATTAGACTCGTGTTAAAATAGAGGTAATAAAATATTTCTTTGATACTACGCATCGGTCTATGAAAGTAACAGGATAGTGAAAGCCTGACGTCATTGAGTTACAACATTACACTGAGAGGGTAGTCGTTCTAGTCGAAGATTCCAGGTATCCATTTGAGAGGGACTGAATCAGAGCCCATAAGAAGATGGACATTAAATGGAATAGAAAATCGAACCATGGTCGAAATGGGTGACCCGTGAAGTGCCGACTCAGCCAGTAGGGTCGCTTGGAAAGAGGAAAGAGCGACTGAAGTCAAAGATCGAGTCAATGGAAGTGCTCACAAAGAAATAATGTTGCTTGCTCGGAGACAGCCGGCTTCCGTTGAGCAGAGTAGTACATAACAAAACGCTATCCGGGTTGTTTCCAGATAGCGAATATATTGAATTAAACCTTCTGTAGACTACTTCTTGCAGATGCTATGATCTGCTCCTCTCTGAAATTACAGCTAAAGTAATACGTCTAAGCAAATAGTTTCCTCCTATCACTTTTAGTTGCTCGCACAGTATGCAGTAGGGGTCACCGTTGACGCCAATTGAAGGGTTCAGAGCCATAGTGGGCCAAGTGCCATTTATTAAAAACAGAGAAAGCAAGTGTTAAGAGTTAAGTGAATGCCAAAGTTTAATGAACATTGACATATCATTTAGTTTTAATGTGTATACTTTACATTACTTGCTATATGTTTCCATTGAATTATGGTAATAACTTAATTTAAGCTTGTTTTCTACTGTTTTAGTAAATGGCGCTTGACCCACTATGGTTCTGAACCCTTCAATTCGGAACGAATGTTTATCCAGGCAGTCTTGTGCAACCCTCAGCCGCGAAGTTAAGCTTGCAGTTCTCCTTTGACGCCCCGAAATACCGAAGATTTTAGAGGGATATAAAGCAGATTCACCACTGAGTGTTGTAGCATGGATAGTCGATTTGACGGCAAAATGGTGTATAAAGGCGGCATGACACTTCTAGTTAAAAATAAATATGAATACCGAAATAAGGAAATAAGGTAAACAGTGTAATATTACTGGAAGCGTTATTAGTGTACCACCTTATGCAGAAAAAGAAACTAAAGTAAACAATCAATTCGATGGACGACATATGAGTTAAAGGCATGAAATGGACTAAAATAAATAAATTTCTTGAAAGTTCACTTATTCAATCTTAACTTTAATAATGATTAACGAAATTATCCAACAACTTGAAATGTAAATTATTCCTCTTTCTTATGTAAATAAAATATACATGTGCCTTCAATGTCAAAATATTCTCTTCATAAGAATAACGAAATATTAAAATAATTTTAGCACAAATATGAGAGAACCTAACATATACGGTGGTGGTGGTGGTGGTGGTGGTGGTGGTGGTGGTGGTGGTGGTGGTGGTGGTGGTGCACAAAGACCTCAATCCATTAGACACCCAAAAGACTGAAAACGTTTAAAAATTACCTTTGGGTAATTAACCGTGTGGTGAAACTTAAGGTTTCGGAACTACATAATAAACATTACGTCGTCTCACATTTTTTCCTTAATCTTTGCTTTGGTAAATTCATGCGATCTAAACGTCGTCGTTTAGACACAATTCAAATTGTTGCTTTCAACGACATACAGTTGTCTTAGAAACACAAATATTTGCAGGTAATTGACTTTAACTTGCTTGTGACTGCTGTTACAGTCTGGTGGATAGTTTCATTTCACAGAATACCTGGTTTTCCTGAGTGAGATTTATGTTCAAGACTTACGTATCCGGCATTGAATTTCTTATATCAGTTTTATGTTATCTAACTACTGATCACTCCTTCGCTTTCCACTTCAAAAACTTTTTCAGCTGTTTATTTTGCGCTCGTGTCGTTTTTACAAACTATCACAGAAGCAAGCGAATGACGACTGTATCATCGCACATTATTTTCCGATGAGCAACGGAAGATAATAGACACTATAATATACCTCAAGTAGATATATAGTTAAATGCTTATTTTTTTTAAAATTAACAACAATATATAAACAAATACTCCTTACCTATATCCCGACCACTGACATAAAAACCTGCGCCACAAACCAGTGTTCGTTCGTGCGCAGGTTGTCATACTGGGGTCAGTTGTGTTGTAGATGCGCTCCCTGATCGTCTCTCGCAGAGAGTACATTTTAAACTATTCGAAACAGCAGTCATGTTCGCGTCCATTCTTTCACTTTTCAATCAATTAATATTCCATTTCGACTTATTGTATATAGGCTAGTTAAAACGGATTGTAATTTATAATAATGGAAGGGAAACCAAGTGTGCGCGGCAGGCCTTTGAAAAGTGAAAGCTCCGCTGCAGACACAGCTTTTGAATCGGATTCACAATTGGAGTCTGACTAGTGTAACCCGGCATACAGCGAGCTGCTCGCATAGTGAAGACGTCTCCCCCTCAATGGCCACGTGAGTATAGGAAAAGTTGAAGGAATTTTTGTAACTGGTCGAGCTATAGCAGCGAAAAGAAAAATAAGTAGACCATTTATAGGAAAATACTTTCGAGACGACCAGGTATGCTACTGACAAACAAGTTAAGCTTAAAAAAAATAAGTATACACCTTTGTTTGTTGTTTAGTCAATTGTCCAAAGACAGGTCTGAATCTCATAAGTGATACCAATAAGAAATTACTCATGAGGCAACTAAGCCAGGAGATAATGGGTTAGGGTGACCAGTTTCTTTCCCTCTCAATTGCATACACTATTCAGACTTCACATGTATACAAACAAATTTATTATTCTTCCTCTAACAATACTGTACACACTTCAGTTTGCTTATACAAATCCGGGCTCATTATTTACTGTAGGACAATATAAAAATAACAATTACAATCGTCGTGACACCCCAGGTGATGCGGTATGCGGCACAATAACCTTGTTTAAGTGTGACTTCACATTTACGAGAGCACGTTTAATTATGGTACAACTTTCAAGCTCATAAAAGTAAGAAGTGAGCCACCAACAGCTTCCTATAAGAAGCTGATGACACACGTACTAGGAATCATTCATTTTATTAACCAATTTACACGCGCTTACCCCATGGCAGTAAAACCACTTCAACCAATGACGATGAAAGGATCCCGTAGAGTTATAAAGCTAAAACATACAATTACAGACCTGCCAATTTAACGGCAATGCCATACCAACACTAAACTCCTATCCATTAACCTCTAAAGTTCACATCTTATGAATCAAAGGGAAGCTGTAACCTACGTTCATAACCTGCAAAATGAAAACCTCAGAATGTGTCGCAAGACATAAATATCAACTGTTTATATAGAAACTATTGTATAGAATAAGTTAGAAGTGGAAATATAGTATAACTTCTAATTCCAAAACAAATAAAATAAAAAAACGACTAGAATCAGTTACATTAACAAGACTTGACCTAAAATCAGAACTGAAGATAAAAGTACAGTTTATAGGCCAATATTTTATCTTTCCAAGCTCGTAGAAGTAGAGTCGAAGTGGCTGTTCACAGCGCAGCTGTATACTGGCGGCTCGCAATGAGCGCTCGGTTATGAGCAGACTTCAAGACTTCGGACCCAATAGAGCAGTTCAGTGGGAAATCCGCATAACGGCGTACTGAGTATAGTGGTAAAGCGTACAGTGGGTGGCGGTACTGTAGAATGAATGTCAACAAATACGCAAAGACGGTTGCGAAATTTAAGGAACTAGCACACACTCTTCTACCTCCAGAGCCCATTGTTACTAGATGGGGTACATTTCTTAATGCAGCTATTTATTATGCCAAATAATTTACACATTGAGTGACGACTGTTCTGCAATCAGAATAATTAAAGCTCCAGATTTGAAGGTTCTGACGAATAATTTGGTTTTCATACAAACCCATTTTCAAACTGTGTCTGAAACTATTACACGGTTAGAAAAATCAGAGCAAGAGATGCCGGAAGGCCTCAAATTAGTTGAGGAAATAACACAGAGAATTAATGAGACACCAAGTACACCGGTTACTGAACGTGTAAAACAGAAGTAGAAATCAATTTTATGTAAAAATAACGGGTATGGAACATTGTGTAACATAAACAGCAAATTTGTGGACATAGAGTCACCCGAGAATAAAGGACAATCTCTTAGAGACTGCAATGATGTTAGGTTTTTTCGTTTTGCTTCTATAAAGTCATGCGACGTAGAGCGCAGCTTTTCACAGTACAAACTTTGTTTAGCAGATAACCGAAAAAAAAAAAAATTACGTTTGGGACACTGAGAATGTACATTGCAATTCGGTACTGTAACTGCACTTCCTAAAGACGACCAATAGGATAAATGAAGAAATTAAAATCTATACATGTTTATTTTCACCATTAACACTGTGTATAATTAAACACAAATGCTTATAAAAGAAGGAGAATAAATTAATGCTTTTCACATTCTTTTGACATTGTCACTGTGTAACGTACATTTACGTTCAGAATGTACATATGTGTGTGTTTCCCCATACTACTGTACTCTACTCTAAATAGCAACGTTGTTACCTCAACACATCTCTACCTTTCACTACCTGCAGCGAGTTAAGAACCTACAGCACATGCACAGTAAACTTATTTTGTATGTATGTATGTATGTATGTATGTATGTATGTATGTATGTATGTATGTATGTATGTATGTATGTATGTATGTATGTATGTATGTATGTATGTATTTATTTATTTACACTGCAAGTGGGCAAGCACCCGGTGGCAGTGGTATATACAATATAAACAATACACAATAAAATGATAAGCAATACACAATAAAATTTACAATACACAATACAATTTTACAACACATATACAATTTTATACACAATACAATAAGAATACACAATACAATTTAACACAATAATAATAAAACATAAATAAAATACCTAATTTTACAGTACAACCTAGGCCTACATAATTAGGCTATGTATAGGTCCTACATAAGTTTCAATAGTCTTTCACTTTACTCTCATCTCATTCCCTGTAGTGGCACTATGACGCATTTCACTGACACTTTAGCACACATTTCACTGACACTCTGTAACACACTTCACTGACACTATAGAACACATTTCATTGACGCTATAAATTATCACTGATCGGAACTGTTCACTGCACTGTAAAACCATAACTTCACTGACTCACCAAACCGATCGCTTTACTTGCTTCAAGTAAAATTTCCGTGTTTTCCCTAATCGTTTGTGGATTTTCTCCTAACATATTCACGTCATCCGCATAGACAAGAAGCTGATGTAACCTGTTCAATTCCAAACCCTCTCTGTTATCCTGAACTTTCCTAATGGCATATTCTAGAGCGAAGTTAAAAAGTAAAGGTGATAGTGCATCTCCTTGCTTTAGCCCGCAGTGAATTCGAAAAGCATCAGATAGAAACTGGCCTATACGGACTCTGCTGTAAGTTTCATTGAGACACATTTTAATTAATCGAACAATTTTCTTGGGAATACCAAAGACACATATAGACTACTATAATATTTGTTTAGTTTTTGGAGGTGACTGTCCAGAGTGCACAAATACTCGGGCGTGCATGTTTACTATTATGTCCTACCCATTCCACTGCGACAGAGATAACAGCCGATCTTGCAGCGGTGAGGACTCGCTCTCCAGTTCACATTAAGAAAATCCATCTGCCAAAATCCCTGGCGCGACCTATAACTTCGCTTTTGGAAGTAAATCCCGAAAAGACAAAGTATATGATTATGTCTCGTGACCAGAATATTGTACGAAATGGAAATATAAAAATTGGAGATTTATCCTTCGAAGAGGTGGAAAAATTCAAATATCTTGGAGCAACAGTAACAAATATAAATGACACTCGGGAGGAAATTAAACGCAGAATAAATATGGGAAATGCGTGTTATTATTCGGTTCAGAAGCTCTTATCATCCAGTCTGCTGTCCAAAAATCTGAAAGTTAGAATTTATAAAACAATTATATTACCGGTCACCTCGCTTCACTGATACAACAGTTCAAATAAGTCAAATAATTACATCCTTATGCATACTTATAAACAGAACTACATTTAACTAAACATTTCTAATCTAAGGCCCTCTTACACGCTATTTTTAAATAATTTACAATTCAAACCAAGGAAGTAAACTCGTCAGGCTAGATAAATACACGTCACCTTAAAAAATCTTTTCTTTATGTATCGACTATCAGATTCGCAGGAAATTTAAGATAATTGATTTAATTTAATTTAATTTAATTTAGTTTAATATTACATTAGATTAATTCTCATTCCTGTTACAAATTGTATGACAAGAATTAAAGCGTTTCCTCCAACATATATTATTTAAATTACAACAACAATACATTCATTGCATTAGAAATTCCATTAGGATTAAAGCAGAAGTCAGGCTTCTAGCTTTCTGGAAGGCAGAGCGTGGCTTATCTCATTTGGGGAGTGCAAGAACTTAAGAATACTTAATTTATACGATAACACAACTTCATTAAAACTTTCACTTTAATTACGAAGCACCGTTTTAATTTCCACGTTTCTCATCATGAGATTCGTGACCAAGGTAACCAAGTTTCTGGTGCTAACCAACGTCCGAATTACCGCCTTCGGCAATTCCATACAATACCTTGATTCACTCCTATTGACATAACACCATTCCATCTAAGGAGAGCAATTAACTGCCACTAGACCTAAATGGTTTACCCCATATAGCAATGGAGGCCAAACATATCTTACCGGAATAATTTCCCAAGTTTTCATCGCCGAGCTTGATATTCATTCATAGTGTCCTGCCCAAGGGCAGATCTTTCACTGTAAACCCAGCACTCTCCAGTCCTTCCTATTTTCTGCCTTCCTCTTACAAGCAAATATTCTGGTGGGGGCAGATAAAAAAGTTAAATTTTTTTCTTCCACCATGTTAATAATATCAAAAGAAATGCTTATACATATTTTGGCCACTCGACGACAATTACGAGGCCGTAAAGAAAGTAATTTTTCCTGGGACCGTTTACAGAAAAAGAACACAATTGCATGGAAAGATTTTTTGGAACAGATACAGTAATTGTTGCGCTATTTGTCAACATATCCCCTACTGGAATTGAGACATTTGTCATATCATGGGGTCAATTTTTGTATACATATTTCTGTCGTAGAAGTCAGCTTCGCTCTAGAATATGCCATGGGATTGGAACCAGCGTTTGACAGCCGTCCGCACTCTGTCGATCACATGATAAGAAAAATGTCTCATTTCCATTGGGGGATATGTTGAAAAATAGCTCAACAATTGCTGTGTCGGTTCTAATAAATGTTTCCAATGAAATTGTGTTTTCTTCCTTTCAACGGATCCTGGCGAACTTGTTTTTTTACGGCCCTCGTAATTAAGGTCGAGTGGCCAAAATTTGTATAAGCACTTTTTTGACATTAGTAACATGGTGAAAGAAAAATAATTTTATCTGCCCGCATCAGAATGTTTGCTTGTTAATCTCCGTATATGATCCATATATCTTAATTTCGTCTATCATCAGATATCTTCTTCTGCCCCGAAACTCTTCTCCTGTTTACCATTCTTTCCAGTGCATACTTTAATAGACAGTTTCATCTCAACCAGTGGTCCAGCCAATTCCTTTTCCTCTTTCTAATCAGTTTCAGCATCATTCTTTCTTCATCCACTCTTTCCAACACAGTTTCGTTTTTTATTCTGTCTGTTCATTTCACAAGCTCCACTCTTCTCCACATCCACATTTCAAATGCTTCTAGTCACTTTTCTTCACTTCGTCGTAATGGCCATGTTTCTGCCCCATATAATGTTACATCCCATACAAATCACTTCACTAATCTCTTTCTCCAGATGTCCGCAGAAGATGCTCCTTAAGCCTTGATAGTGAAAACTAAATATAAAAATTGTATACTTGGCCAGTTTTCTCCATCTGGCCTAAACTAAGCGCCTACTGTAATACACTGCCCCATTTCCAAATTGTCCATATATTGGAATCATACCATTGTATTTATTTTCTCCTTAAGATCGGATAGTCCACGCTGTGGAGTAACGGTTAACATGTCTGACCGTGAAACGAGCGGACCCGAATTGAAATCGTGGTTGGGACAGGTTACCTAATTGTGTAATTAATTGTAACAATGGAAATTATTGCATTTGTTCGATTGTTGAAGTCTTTTTTTTTCAGTGCCTCAAACTTACAGACGAAAAAGTCTGAGAGTTTTATTTTCATCTGGCACCAATATTAGGCTACAATTCTAACTCTTTGCATTCAAAAAATATAATCCTCTGAAACTGCAACATGACTTTTGAGACCCAGTGTATAATAATATTCAGCTGTGCCTTGAAACACTATGTTTTTGAACATTACATCTTGAAGATTATCTTCATTTCATATTCAAGTTTAAATTCTATATATTCCTACTGCGTAATACAACATGACGACAGGAATTTCAGAAACTTCATTTCGAATTCTTTCTCTGAATTCCTCGGCGTTTCGTTGGGCTGAATCACTGAAAACCTTACTCTTTAAATGTCCTCACAACAGGATATATCGCGTGCCGTCAAATCTGGCTATCTCGCCGTAACTGCAGACAACACGATTTATAAATAAATGCTTAACTCTATCCGTACGACTGGTCGCACTATTGTGTTGAAACACGTTTAGTACTCATTTCAAGTTCATCCGCAATAATTTTAGGAGACAAGTATCAATCATTCGGATATATCGCTCTGGTGTGGCGGTAACATCTTCCATTATCGTCCTAAAATAAATAAGGATTGATGATTCCAAAGGACGCTGTTGCACAACGTAAGTGACTTCTGCACTACGCAATGGTTCCTGACATTTTACGGTGACTAGTTACTGCCTAGTACCGAAAGTTTCGTTTATGAACATATCCAGACTGATGGAAGTTTGGTTCAGCTATCATTAACTTAGCATATTGTGAATACTTAACGTACTGTACATATACAAGGCGTTTCAAACATAGAGATCATAATTTCAGGTATGTATTCTCCATATGTAGATAATGCAAAAAGTTCATTACATCATGTGTCCGGAAATACTTTGTTTCCGAGTTATGGCCTTCAAAACAGTGATATTCACCGGAACGTTTTTCTTCCCGCAGGTAGGTGCCATTCAAGAAGTATTAACAGAGGATATTCTGACAGCTAATTCCGATGCGAAGGGTACATTGACTGTTGTATTTGGCATTGTACTGTGCGGCGACATGTACTCAAAACAATGAGCTAGCAAAAGTGCACTTCATGTACGGAAATGCTGCTCTGGCTCTTCGTTTGTATCAGGAGCGGTACCCTGATCGATGGATACAGAGAGATGGCCGAATTTCTTGGTCTCCATGCTCACCTGATTTGAACTCTATCGATTCCTACTTGTGGGGTAATTTAAAATCATTCGTGTATTCGTCTCCGGTGCCTGACATGGAATCCCTTCGGAATCGAATTGTGGCAGGTTGTGAGGAAATACGCAATACTCCTGGAATTTTGGATCGTGTTCGCAGGGCCATGATACATCGATGTGAGGCCTGTATTCAAGCATGAGTTGGACATTTTGAACATCTGCTGTATAGGCAACTACCTGCGGGAAGAAAAACGTTCCTGTGAATATCACTGTTTTGAAAGTCATAGCTCGGAAACCAAGCATTTCCGGACACATTTGTAAGGAACTTTTTGTATTGTCTACATATGGGGAATACATACCTGAAATTTTGCCCTCTATTTTTGAAGCACCCTGTAGAATTTTCGTTAAGACAATTGTGACATCCAACGGTTGGTGAAAAACGTCATATATTTGAATTCATCAGCTTTCTTTAATGCTTGCACTACAATTTTGTATGGATACAGGTGAAAATTCTTATGAAGAATCCTTCGAACAGTGGTGTTCTGTAACCCAAGTGAAACTGAATGACGACAAGCAGAATGTTTAAGTATATGCTGTACACCAGCTCTTACGGAGATAATGTTCAGTTCTTTGTTACCTGCAGCTGCTTCTTCAACGCAAAAACAGTTACTTCGCAGTTCTGCACCCTTCCATGGCATGAGCTGATGGTTCGGCATCACTGCAATGGCACTGAAGGAGCTACAAAACTATTTCCATTTTTGTAAATGCTTTAATAGCAAATGCACGTTATTGACCCGGCGCACAGTGGTCCAAAATCCATATTTAGGAGGACAAAAGTAGAAAAATGACACATAAAAATGAAATAAAAACCCTTAAATTATTTTTCCTATATAACTGAGTAACACTGAATTGATAATCTTAATCAGCGGAGGTGGCTGCAGAGCGAGATAAGAAGCCGGTAACATGTCACATTTCGCCACCCAGCATTCTTACTCAGCAAGCGTCGAGTCTGCCGTATTCTTTGTGCTGTAACTCTGTTGTAAGTGATCGATTCCATTCATATTTGGTATCAACATATCAAGTACTTCTTTAGGTATGTAACACTGTTTGCTTTTGTTACATTTAATGTTATTATAGCATGTCAAATTAGCATCAATGGATACGGGACAAAATATAAATGTAACCATTGAGTGCAGACTTGGTTAAGGTAGAGGAAAAAAAGACACTTTGTTCCGTCCCAAAATGATTTTTTTTCACTTATTTAACTCTATTTTAAATGAAATCTTAAGGTGAGCAGATTTGCGGAAGTAATAAATTATGCGCACTATTCTTTCCAGGTGCAGTAGTGCAATTTTTCTCGATTACAGTTATATAAATATCTTGTTAATTATTTATCAAATAAGCTTTCCGAGTGCCCAAAAGGTGCAATAGTATCTAAAATGTGACATTTTTCCCCATAAGATAATTTATCGTTGGAGAGCAAGAGGATAAAGAATACGAGTTTTCTTTTTAACGAAATGAACATTGTCTTAGTCAACTACTTATTAAATTAGATTCTCATCGTGATAGTAATAAAAATTTAGAAAAACTTACCCCTTGAAAAAGTCGTGGCTGCAAGAAAGCTTTTCCATTAAAGCAAGTATGAGGTCGAAACAAAAACAATCCAGAGAATTAGAGCTTGTATACAAAAAAAAAGTTTACTACCTGTAACTACCGTATAAAGTTTTATGAAAATCTGTTATACAGAAGAAAAGTTACTAATTTTGTCTAAATGCATCCCCCTATAAGGGGCAGTTCCTCTTATATCAACGTGATCAGAGTTTGTATACAAAGCAAATGTACTACGTGTAACTACTGTATAACATTTCATAAAAATCTGTTAGATAGGAGAAAAGTTACTAATTTTGTCTAATTGTGCCCCCCTATAAGGGGTAGTTCCACTTAGACCAACGTAATGAGAGCTTGTATACAAAGCATATATGCTACTTGTAACTAGTGTGTAAAATTTCATAAAATTATGTTAGATAGAAGAAAAGTTACTAATTTTGTCTAATTGCGCCCACTGTAAGGGGTAGTTTCCCTTATACCAACGTAATCAGAGCTTGTATATAAAACATATATGCTACCTGTAACTACTGTGTAAAATTTCATATAAGACTGTGAAATAGGAGAAAAATTACTAATTTTGTCTAATTGCGCCCTCATATAAGAGGTAGTTCCCCTTATGCCAACCTAATGAGAGCTTGTATACAAAACATATAGGCTACCCGTAACTCCTGTGTAAAATTTCATAAAAATCTGTCAGATATGAGGAAAGTTACTAATTTTGTCTAATTGCGCCCCCTATAGGGGTAGTTCCCCTTATACTAACGTAATCAGAGCTCGTATACAAAACATATAGGCTACTTGCAACCGCTGTGTAAAATTTCATAAAAATCATTGAGATAGCAGAAAAGTTACTAATTTTGTCTAATTGCGCCCCCTATAGGGGTAGTTCCCATTATACTAACGTAATCAGAGCTCGTATGCAAAACATATAGGCTATGCTACTTGCAACCGCTGTGTAAAATTTCATAAAAATCATTGAGATAGCAGAAAAGTTACTAATTTTGTCTAATTGCGCCCCCTATAGGGGTAGTTCCCCTTATACTAACGTAATCAGAGCTCGTATACAAAACATATAGGCTACTTGCAACCGCTGTGTAAAATTTCATAAAAATCATTGAGATAGCAGAAAAGTTACTAATTTTGTCTAATTGCGCCCCCTATAGGGGTAGTTCCCATTATACTAACGTAATCAGAGCTCGTATGCAAAACATATAGGCTATGCTACTTGCAACCGCTGTGTAAAATTTCATAAAAATCATTGAGATAGCAGAAAAGTTACTAATTTTGTCTAATTGCGCCCCCTATAGGGGTAGTTCCCCTTATACTAACGTAATCAGAGCTCGTATACAAAACATATAGGCTACTTGCAACCGCTGTGTAAAATTTCATAAAAATCATTGAGACAGCAGAAAAGTTACTAATTTTGTCTAATTGCGCCCCCTATAGGGGTAGTTCCCCTTATACTAACGTAATCAGAGCTCGTATACAAAACATATAGGCTACTTGCAACCGCTGTGTAAAATTTCATAAAAATCATTGAGACAGCAGAAGTTACTAATTTTGTCTAATTGCGCCCCCTATAGGGGTAGTTCCCATTATACTAACGTAATCAGAGCTCGTATGCAAAACATATAGGCTATGCTACTTGCAACCGCTGTGTAAAATTTCATAAAAATCATTGAGATAGCAGAAAAGTTACTAATTTTGTCTAATTGCGCCCCCTATAGGGGTAGTTCCCATTATACTAACGTAATCAGAGCTCGTATGCAAAACATATAGGCTATGCTACTTGCAACCGCTGTGTAAAATTTCATAAAAATCATTGAGATAGCAGAAAAGTTACTAATTTTGTCTAATTGCGCCCCCTATAGGGGTAGTTCCCCTTATACTAACGTAATCAGAGCTCGTATATAAAACATATAGGCTACTTGCAACCGCTGTGTAAAATTTCATAAAAATCATTGAGATAGCAGAAAAGTTACTAATTTTGTCTAATTGCGCCCTCTATAGGGGTAGTTCCCATTATACTAACGTAATCAGAGCTCGTATGCAAAACATATAGGCTATGCTACTTGCAACCGCTGTGTAAAATTTCATAAAAATCATTGAGATAGCAGAAAAGTTACTAATTTTGTCTAATTGCGCCCCCTATAGGGGTAGTTCCCATTATACTAACGTAATCAGAGCTCGTATGCAAAACATATAGGCTATGCTACTTGCAACCCCTGTGTAAAATTTCATAAAAATCATTGAGATAGCAGAAAAGTTACTAATTTTGCCTAATTTCGCCCCCATATGAGGGGTAACTTCCCTTATACCAATGTAACGAGAGCTGGTATATGCTACCTGTAACTACTGTGTAAAATTTCGTAAACATCTGTTAGATAGCTGAAAAGTTATTAGTTTGTCCCGCTAAACTTGCATTCTGGACCACTGTGCATCGTAGTTCAATACTATAGAATGAAGGATATATTTTTAGTGCCAAGAATTAAAATTATATCCGAATGTAACCGGAAAAAACCGAAGTTTGCAAGCTTCCATTTTATTGGCTCACCTTATACTTAGTCGAACGCTCCTATAATTGCGTACTGTTTCTTGATGTTACTACGTCGGTAGTAAGAATTTCAATTAATGAATAAATGATAGAAGGGTGACTGAATAAACCGAGCATTCCAGTAGATGTTTTATAACGAATATCACAGTATATCCCATGTAGTCTTAAGCCCCAGAATGAGCAGTCCTCTATATTTTTTGTCTTTAGTGAAGACAGAGTAACCAATTCGATAAAGAGTAATTATGAACGCCTACAATTCAATGGGTACAAAGGGATGGACAACAAAGATGTTGTCATTTGATTAACCTCTGGAGAGAAACTGGAATCGAGTTCGTACTAAACTAACCATAAAAATGGTTTGCTATAAAGAGTTTGGAGCGTCAATATGACGTTGTCTATGAGAGAGAAGAACTGACGCAGTAGGATGTATTTAAGACTGTAGGCTGTGTACAGAAGTCGTCATCAATGCTTATTAGGTTTCCTCCTAATAGGATTGTGTCAGTCTGAATGTAGATGTTGCTTGCTGATAAAGAAGCCGAGGAAACTTTATGGAAAGGCCCCCAGGCTAGTATATCTCGCTAAGTCTTTTAAAAACGTTTTAGAACCAAGTAATTGGTTTGGAGTTTCATATGCAAAGCGTAAACACAATAATCCATATTTTAGATACACCAATATTTCTATAATTAATAAAGCATTTTCAACGGTATCCATTTCAAATAACAACCTAGTTTTATGTTCACATTTTGTAACTCGAATGAATACTGCACCCAATCCCTTACAGTAAAGTTTCTTTGGTGAACTTTTCATGCCAGTTTTTGTACTTCAAGCAGGTTATACTGTGCTTCTTACACACTTAAAACCTCAGTATTTTTTTTGATGATGGATGAGTGGAACAGAGAAAAATTCTCTTCGGCACCGGGATTTGAACCCGGGCTTTCAGCTCTACGTGCTCACGCTCTATCTACTGAGCCACGCCGGATTCCCATCCCGATGCCGGACCGAATCCTCTCCGTTTAAGTGCCATATCTTGGGTTCCCTCTAGTGGCCTATCCTCATGCACTGCGTCATAAATGTATGACAGTGGCACAATGTCCACACATGTGCAGAAGTGCAATCGTTATGAGTGACTAAGTGGCCGGGATCCAACGGAATAAGCGCCGTCTTAAATCAGAAAGTGATTATTTTCGCGTATCATATATTATTACGATGTACCGAAGTACATATGATACAGTATTTCGGAGCAGAAATTCTGCGTCATCATATGATGATGAATGAGTGGAACAGAGAAAAAAGACGGCGCTTATTCCGTCAGATCCCGGCCACTTAGTCACTCATAACGAGTGCACCTCTGCACATGTGTGGACATTGTGCCACTGTCATACATCTATGACGCAGTGCATGAGGGTAGGCTAGTAGAGGGAACCCAAGAGGTGGAACTTAAACTGAGAGGATTCGGTCCGGCATTGAGATGGGAATCTGATGTGGCTTAGTGGATAGGGTGTCAGGACGTAGAGCTGAAAGCCCGGGTTCAAATCCCGCTACCGGAGAGAATTTATCTCTGTTCCACTCATCTATCATCATATTATGACGCAGAATTTCTGCACTGAAATATCATATGTACTTCGGTACAACGTAATAATACTCCTATTTGGACTCCTACTAACTAATAGGTATATGAACCGTTGTTCAGCTATAGTCCAGCGAATCTACACTACAGTGAGGGTCTCTACATAATCAGAAGGTAACACAACTCGTATGCAATATGCACCCTACCAACTCCCCTACAAGCTTTCATGTTAACTAAATTTCTAATGGACGTAATTAATGTAACCCCTTTTTATATTAGACCGCCTGAAATTTTCCTACATTATTTCATGAAATCATACTGTTCTATGCACTTTCATTTAGGATTGTAAGGAATAATGGGAGTATATGGAATTTAAAGTAACATTACAGCTAGAGAACATACTAAAAACATTTTACGTTCAGAAAATTTCATGATCTCAACACTAGGATAAGACGGTATGGTCAGTACCACAACAGTGGTCCGAATCGCGAATCTAGCGTTCACTCTTGAAGGTGAAGTAAAAATAATTCAGTATTTTAAAACGTATCGTCCTTTCATGATTCAGTCTTTAAACAAGACTATTCAAAAATAATATTGTGTAGCAGAGCCTGAAATTAGTATCTATCTGTTGAAGAAAAATTTAAGTATTACTTCGTTCTATAGCAATAAATAGACTTTAAAAATAATATATCGAAATATAATTATCTATAAAAAAAGTAATATATTGTAGAGACATTTAAGGGCTATATCTCTATATAAAAACATACCTTTCACCATGTTTACTGCCAATACCATATATCTCTGAAGAAGTACCGTAATTGTTAATATAAAATAAATAACGAACTAGCAATATATTAATATCTGAAAATGTGTTATATTGGAGGCAAGTTGTTAGCTTCGTCTCCATGTTCTCCCTATAAATTATAATGGGATAATTTATCTTACACAAACGTTACCGGATTTTGTGTAAAAATATAGACCTATTACCTGTAAGTACTGTACAAAGTCTCATGAAAATCTATTACACAGGAGAAAAGTTATTCCTTTTGTTTAAATGCATTCCCTATAATGCGGCAGTTCCACTTACACAAACCTAATAATATTTAATATGAAATACATATAACCTTATTTAACTACTGCACAAAGTTTCAGGAAAATCTGTTACACAGGAGAAAAGTTATTCATTTTGTCTTAATGAACCCTCCATAATGCAGTAGTTCCTCTTACACAAACGTAATAAGACGTAGTTTAAACTACAAATATGTTACCTGTAACTACTGTACAAAATTTCATGAAAATCTGTTACATAGGAGAAAAGTTATTCATTTTGTTTAAATGCACCCCCTATAATGCAGTAGTTCCTATTACACAAACGTAATAAGAGTTAGTATGCAAAACAAATATGTTACCTGTAACTACTGTACAAAGTCTCATGAAAATCTGTTACAGAGGAAAAACATTTTGCATTTTGTCAAACTGTACCCTTTATAATGCCGTAGTTACTCTTACACAAACGTAATAAGAATTAGTATACAAGAAAAATATATTACTTGTAATAACTGTACAAGTTTCAGGAAAATCTATTACACAGGAAAAAAGTTATTAATTTTGTCTCAATGCACCCCCCCCCCTATAATGCGGTAGTTCGTCTTACACAAACGTAATAGGAGTTAGTATACAATATAAATGTATTACCTGTAACTACTGTACAAAGTTTCATGAAAATCTGTTACGCAGGAGAAAAGTTATTCATTTTATTCTTCTAGATAGCTTAAGAAGTCCTGCGCCGTGGCGTCGAGGGTTCGAGTCCTCATGGGGGAAGAAATTTTCTAATGAAATTTCGGCCAGTGTATGGGACCGGTGCCCACCCAGCATCGTGATGCACTTCGGGAGCTACGATAGGTAGCGAAATCCGGTTGCGAATGTCAACTATAACGGCTGGAGGATCATCATGCTAACCACACGATACCTCCATTCTGGTTGGATGATCGTCCACCTCTGCTTCGACATGTGGGCGTGAGGCCAGCAGCCGGCTGGTAGGTCTAGGCCCTTCACGGGCTGTAGCGCCACGGATTATTATTATTATTATTATTATTATTATTATTATTATTATTATTATTATTATTATTAGATAGCTTAAGAATGGGTGTAAGTTGAATAGTTGCAAAAATCATATATGGTGAATATTCATTTACAAATTACTCTCGCATTAGTAATCTGGGTGCAAATTTCTTAAATTTATACCTATATGTCATCAATTAAACTACAGGGTATACACTTAGTGACATAGTTGGCCTATATATTATTACCTTCTAGAGATTTAGCTATTTTCGTTTTTTGCAGTATTGTATATCATCGATACGCTTAAGTCTGTGTCAATGGCGTATCTTCAAAACTTTCCAAAGTATATTATTATAAGTATAGAGCATTATTATGTGTCAGTGATATTCTCCATACCGTATTCTTCAGTATGAAAACGATACAGAAGAATGAGAGGAAACTGCTCCAACGATTGTAGGCGTAAGTACGAATCTGTTCCCTTAGAATTATAATGTGTTTGATAGCATGCCATATCACTATTTCTATATCAGCGAAGATGATGTGCTGTGATTCGTATAAGGTATGCCGAAATTGAATTAATGCGCCAAGATATTTTTAAATCCCGGAAAAAATTTGAACTGTGTTGATTAGATTTATGGAGAAACAGAAATCGAAAAATTTTGTGTCGTAACGAATGTTCCCTTAGCCTTAAAGCTTTGTAGCAGTGATATATATTTACACGAATTTTGTAAATTATATACGACAGCAAGCAACAGAATATGCATAAGTACAATGAACGTAAGGTTTTGAACATGGACAAGAGTAGTGTGAGCTGTGGCATTTCAGATCAAACTGACCAGAAACCAGAAAATATGTCTGATATTTGCGGAGAGAGAACTATATTAATTTGAAGTTCCTGCCCAATGACCACTATCCTAACCAACACAATTATCTGTCACAATCCATGTTAGCAATGTTCATTAAAACACAGTTTCATTCAATATTTGCGGCAGTGCGGTCGAAATTTCATATTTGTAAAATAATTTCATATTAATTATTAGTTCTACACAGCATGAAATTAATCAGTGAAAGTGACAATTGCAATGTTGTCGGTAGTATCGATACACTTAACCGACATCTGATTACACACAATGCTTGCAGTATGGCCAATACTACGAGATAAGAACAGTATGTCTATGAACGTAGTTGATTCGACCTAAAAATGGACTAACAGAAGTTTTCTTTACAATAACTATAAATTTCATTCCAAATATTTAGTGCTGATCTTCTATCGTGCTGTTAGTCTTTTGGTGTTCCTTCTATATAGGGCATAATTTAATATTGAGAAATAGATTTTGGATTTTGAAACGTTTGTTTACGAATGTTGATTTTACCATTTTGCCGTTTTTAGATCTTCTGCAGAAACGCTGACAAATAAATTAAATATTATGCTCGTGGTTTAGAAAAAGTATGCAATTATCCATCTTAAATGTTATGTAAGAAAATAAATATATTTCCAGATTTTATCAATTTTAAGCCAAAAAATTTTCGGGAATAGATGCATAGTTTTAAGTATTTAGGTCACAACTACCGATCATATTGTAATAGAAAAAAGACACTTTAGAACCTTTACAGAAAATTCTCCAACTGACAACCATTAGAGCCAAACAATATCCCTATCTGTCAAGAAATCTTCCCATTTATCGTCTATCACAGTTACAGATCTGATTTTTCCATCTCATCTCTAATTTTTTCCTTAAAGACTTCAACATTTTTTTATCTCCATGCAATCTGATTTCAATAGGCATCTAGGAAAGAAATAGAGTTAATGTCTAATTGGCTATATTATGTTTCCTCTTCTTCTGAGCCATTTACCAGGAAAAATTTTCTTCACGAAACCGGTTACTTCTGTTCAAGCATGTGCAGGAGTAGGCCTACCATCATGCCGAAACCAGATGTTCATCTAAAGGACTGCGGGGAAACATCCGTGAGCTAACTGGGATAACATGATCAAGTAAAATTGTAGTAGATATTTACAGTTTAAATTTCCTTCTATGAACAATGAACAGATTTTGATGCTTACTGCTCGACTTCCCCACGTTTACCTTGACATTAAGATGTGTATGTGCTTGTGCATTTTAATGAGGGTTGGCAGGAAAGCAGTATCAGGAACTGTATGGCGATTAGCGCTGCCATCTGAACAGAAAGTTGCCTCATATGAAATCTGGTGTACTTCAAAATAATTAAATTTTTATTTTTATTCTCAATTAATGGTTCACAGAACTAATTCCTACTGTTAAAATCGTCTTACATATTTCTTCTCTCCTGTATGAATGTCATTTTTTCTAATAAATTCCACGAGTTCAACACTTAATGCATTACTTTGTATTTAAGTGTTACGCGTCTTAAAGATTTACACGGATATTCTTGGATGGATAACATGATATTAAGTGTAGGTTTTCTAGTGTAATTTGCTTCAAGTGTTCCAGATTTTTCCTTATTTTTTACGCTTCCTGTTTCATCGAGTTTTTGCACTAATTTCAAAATTTTTAATTGTGTTATGTGTCTCTCCGAATGGACTTCATTAAACAAACTAACTACATTCTTTGTTGATTCCTTACTCTCTTTCTATAAACAATCATCATCATAAATTCCATTTCCCCCCAGTTCAGCGAGGTGAACACGATGATTATCAGCTCAGGAATGAAAAATGTTCATTCTTCAATTGTCTCAATAATTTTTATGTTCAATCCTGTTAATGATTTGTTTAGTTTCATTGCTTACTGTACAAGCGTACACTTTCTTGCCTAGTGTAAGGTTTTAAGGTCATAGAAATGAATGGAATTAATATGTAAAGGAATATCTTGTAATATGAATGAAATGTTGTATGCAGACGACCAAGTATTATTTGCTAACTCTGAAGATGGCCTCCAAATATCACTACATAATTTATAGAAAATAGCCAAAAATTATTGTACGGAAATTTCATATGATAAAACCAAAATGTTTGCATTTAAAGTAAAAGATCACATACCTAGCAAAATATGCCTCAATAATAAGTTATTTATTCGAAAGAGCGAACAACTTTAACTACCTTGGAGATTCATTATCATTTACACATGACCTTGAAATACAAAATAAAATTATCACATTTATTAAAACCTTATGCATAATAAAGTCAGTTCGGAAACCATCAATAGTTCAGAGGAATAAACGAATCAAAACTTATAAAAACTCTTGCTCGACTAGTTTTATCTTATGGATGGGAGACCTGAATCCATAAAAACACCAGACTCCTAAAGAATAACCGCTGCCGAGATGAAGTTCATGAGACGCAATGCAGGAGTCACAAAATGGGACCACAAAAGAAATGATAATATTCTATAAGAACTCACAATCGAACTAGTATTACAATTTGTAAACAGCCAAAGAAAATCTGGGAGAAAAACACGTCATAGGGACAAATATAACATGCATTACGAAACAAATCCTGCAATATGCTCCTCGTGGAAGAAGATCCGATGGTAGCCAGGCTAAGAGATGGACTGATGTGAGACCGTAACAGACCATCTGATCTAATACATATATTTGGACGATTATGACGATGAATGAAATGTTTTCACACACATAATTTACTGCAGATTTCAAATATGTAAAAGTTTATTGTAAGATGTCATGTAAAAGTGCGAATTTTGTCGCACTATATCCAGAGCAGAAGGAGATCATTACATTTATTCACAGAGGTAATAGACGAATTCAATGCGAACAAGTTTGTCAAGCAAGTTTTTTGGTACATCCAATAGTTTTGAGAATATGAAATGTAGACCTTAACATGTTGCAACGCTTGAACGCTTTTAGAGGTCACTGCTCCGCAGGGAGGTGAATAATCATCCACTCTGCAAGACCTGCTATTCATTCATTCATTCATTCATTCATTCATTCATTCATTCATTTTATTCCATAGATCTTACATGAGCAATGAAGCTTTAAGATGTGGAACAAGTCAAAATTTTACAATATTACAACTACAATTTTTACAAATTTTTACAGTTTTACAATTTAATAATTTTCTACAATTTTTACAATTTTGTGCAATTTTTTACAATATTTTGGCGAGATGTAGTGAGATGAGGTGAGGTCCGAGGATTCGCCAAAAGATTACCCGGCATTTGCCTTTTGGTTGGGGAGAATGTAAACAAAAACGTTTCATCTTACATTCTCCTCTCACAAGTCTTGTGGAGTGGATGATTACTCATCTCCACTGCCGAGCAATGATCTGAAGTAGCGTTAAATCTTTACAACGTTTTATATTTCGTATTCTCAAAACTATTGGAAGTATCAAAAAAAACTTACGACATAACTTGTTCCCGTTAATTTCATCTATTACCACTGTGAATTATTAATGTAATAAGTTCCCTTCTACCCTGTGTACCTTCAATATAATATTGTTTTTAACGCTGAAGTAATATTTGATACAATCGTTTAAGTAACTTTCGTACATAAACTTTATTAATAAAATTAAAAATCATAAATTAATGAGTAACATTTTATACCTTTTTACACTCTGCATACGTCTATGGTTTATCTATATAGTTAACACCTTAGTCTAGTGGTTAGAAACACTACCTACCGACTAGAAAATCTTTGGTTAGATTCCAGACTCCTTGTTATACAGAATGTTACACGAAGATTGTGCAATACTCTAGAATGTGATTTCTGGCATCATTCTGATGAAAAAAGGTTCATATGAACATACGTCACATTTTTTAAATTGAGTTACGCCCTCCTGAATGTTAAACATAAACTTAAATATTATGAAGGTTTATGTATTTAAATTATTTACAACAATGGTACTGGGTGTATTATAAATTCATTAAAGAATATTCACGTTATTACTCACCTGAAAAATCTGTATTAAAGCCGGTTTTCAAAGACCCCGCCTTCTGCAGTAATACACGTAGCCGCCCGAGTGTGAACTGCGCGCCTCATTCCCTAACTTCCGTTGTTAGGATGCTCGATAGTTACGTTGTACCAGTGTTGAGTTATCTCTAATCGTGACCCTGATATCACGAGATTTTGTGTCGCTGCTATCAGCTGTACTGTAACACATACAGCTCCAAACGTCCAGAGAGAGAGAAAGAGAGAGAGAGTTCACAAGAATGCGTGTTGCAGAAGAAAGAAACGTGATTTTATCCGAAACTATTCAAAATCGGACACATGTATATAGGAACTTTTTTCATCAGAATGATGTCAGAAATCACATCCTAGAGTATTGCAAAATCTTCGTAAAACACCCTGTATAAGACCTGAATGTTTATGTTGTCCTTACATTTTAGTTTTATTTAGTTACATACAAGTATTAGTTATATGGTGCCCTCTACCAAAAATACGCAGACAATACCCCCTCAAGTAATTACTAGGATTCGCTCGCGACCCAATGAACTTGAGACTTGTGATACAACAATATAGAGAAGATGATATGATAGATATAATCCAGGTCAGTTGAACATGTAACGCAATACTGAAACACGAGTGTGATCGATATATTATACATGATAGATTAAGCAGGACTATACTACCATTAAATGATATACTATATGTATATGTCGATAATTAATATCTCATTTATCTCATTAAAAATAACATGATTGTATGCCTTAGCTTGTCTTATTTACAGTTTAATATTTACTATGATTTAGGCACAAAACTTTGTAATGTGTAGCGTTCATTCAGGTTTCTGAATTGCATTACAAATTGGAAAATATCGTAGCGATGTCCGCAATTTCCCTTCTTTGTAACTGGAAAACTTGTCAGAATATTCTCTAAAAGCAATTACCCTCCACATAATAACACTTGTCAGAACCATAAAAATCATATATAAACAATTGATTAAAATTGATGTTAATTATTGCATGTCACATTATAGGTGGGCAATAGAAAGCAAACATCAATATTACATGTCCAATTCTACATCATAATCACGAGCTTCTGCTGGCAAGTCTCTTTACTGTTTATTCATTATATTCTGTTATTTCTTAAAATAATTAAATATCGAAGCCTATTTCAACTAGTGTCGATGAAATCTCAGACGAATACATCAAAAACCAATGCATTAAAATGATCTCATATAAAATTCAACTCATCATTATCATGCAATGCAGTGTAATACAATATACCTAAGTACAATACAAGACAACTTAATATACGAGTAGTATGCATTTCAAACATTTATACATATAGCAACCAGATTAAATATTTAAGAAAACTCACAAGAAATGTGGATTTATTCAACCCTTATACATACAAATGAAGAGTCCACTGCAAGAATGATGGATGTCATTTGGAATACATTTTTCAGAAGAAGCAATTGAAAGTTTGAAATGCTTAGCACTCGAAGCTTAATTGTGATTTTCCGATCGTTACTGGACAATGACTGTCAGTGTTAATGCCATATAACTTTCTATGTAATTCTATATGTCTTAGGCTATGCATTGACAGTCTTGGTTTACTTTCGGCAAGAAAGTGACATCCATCGATCTTGCAGTGGACTCTTCAAACTTACAGAATTTGCCCTTAAATTTGTAGGTTGTGCCTCCCCTTACCTACACTCACCAGCAGAAAAAAAAACCGGGCCACATACATTTTCTTAAAAATTTTCGAAAATTGTACGATTTTTTAAAATAAATCATTTATTTATTTTGTGAGACGTAACAATGTAAAACTGGCTACGTAATAGACAATAATGATCTGAAAAAAAAAAAAAAAAAAAAAGATTCGTTCTTCTTGCAATATTGTGTCTAAACTTCTCGGACCCATTTCAAGCCAAACTGAAGTCTACAGACTGGTAAGCTTTTTCGAGGCAGTATTGCAATACTTCATTGCATATAAATGTCGTCAAGTCCTATCGATTCAGCTGAAGTGGTTGCATTGATAGAAGATGGGAATAGTCAGCGTTATGTGGCTGCAGTTGTTGGGATTACTGGATCGACCGTACAACGGATGTACCATCGCTTTAGAGAGATGTCGCTCCAACTCTTGGGTTCCCTCAGCACGTAGAGCTGAAAACCCGGGTTCAAATCCCGGCGCCGGAGAGAATTTTTCTCCGTTCCATTACTCTTACATCGTATGATGACGCAGGATATCTGCATGAAATAGCATATGTACTTCGGTACATTAAAAAATAATATATATGATATGCGTAAATCACTTCGTGATTTAAGACTGCGCTTATTCCGTCGGATCCCGGCCAACTAGTCACTCATAACGAGTGCACCTCAGCACATGTGTGGACTTCGGTCCTACGTTCATAGACATCTATGACGTAGTGCAGAGGGCGGCCACTAGAGGGAACCCAAGAGTTGGAGCTTAATATGAGACGATTCTGTCCGACGCCGGGATGGTATCCGGTGTGGCTTAGTGGATAAAGCATCAGCACGTAGAGCTGAAAACCCGGGTTCAAATCCCGGCACCGGAGAGAATTTTTCTCCGTTCCATTACTCTTACATCGTACTATTAACCCAATCTATTTAAAATAAATGGAAGAAAGAATATAGTACACAGTAAAACGTTTCTTCATCCTTGAGCTCTGGAATTAACAGTGCAAACTTTCAAAATATGTTTTCAACAATAGCTCCTTGAAAAACATACGTACATTAACAGCTTATCTCTCTATGAGTAAGTACTGCAACCTTTAGGGAAACAAAAATTACCCATTACCTAGCCAAGACCACTTAGATTCAATGCCTATAAAACTTGTAAAATATTTTCCTTCTGAAAATGAAACATTGGAATATTTAAATTTAGAGCCTTATCTATATTTTACACCAGACATGTCAATTGATGCCCACAGGAGCAAGCGCGAGCTTTAGAGCCCAGGAGAGCCTAAGCGCTTTACAGCGGAAAGGAAAGAGACAGACGAAAGAGGTGGTATATGCCGCTTGGTCCAGCTATATTCAGGGATGACCAGCACTGATTCAATAGATAATGGGAAGAGAACTTATTAAAACTGTATCCATGTTAATTTTTAGATTTGCCTTAGAATTATAAGTGCATTATAAGAATATAAGTTTTAATTTTAATGTTCATTTTTTACAAGTTTGATTTTTTTATTCAAAAGAAATATTTTGTCAACTTTTCGTATAGAAAAGTGAAATTTTCAGGTATAGGCCTATTTATTTAGTAGCACTAAAAAAAGACAAAAATATTAAAGCATATATAGTTAATCACGATCAACCTGCAAGAATAATTTTCACGCAAATAAGACATCCATTGGCAATAGGGCTCTCAAAAAAGATTACGCTGTTATCCCTAAGGTAATTTAATCTTATAATCAACAAAATTGGATCAAGTATTCATAAATCAATGTATATTAAACAAAAAGAGTTAAAAGAATGTTTTCGTAAATTGAATATACCGTATATACGTATTACTGAAAATAATGTATTGAACATTTTGAAAATATTCGCATGGAAATTGTTTGTAAGGAAATGAATTAACAAAACAACTACTGTTACATCATAAGCAAAATATACGTGTCCATGTGTTGTAAAAATGTCAGCTCTATAGCTTGAGCAGATTTCGAGAAAATAATTTAATATTCTCATGATAGGAAGTTGCTCACAAATATCACCTTAAAAGCATAATGCGATAAGAGTTTTATTAGTATTTTAGTATTTATTTATTTAACCTGGTAGATATAAGGCCGTGAGGCCTTCTCTGCCCCTCTACCAGGAGATTCCAACTACAATATCAACAATAAAATTACAAGTAGTATTAGATTTACAATTACAATTACAAATAACATTACAATTAGTATTAAATTTACAATTAGAATAAAATCAAAGTACGAAAAGATTACCTGAATAATTAAAGCTAGATAATTTATCATAGAGAAACAACGAATATTTTATATTTACTGAATTACAAATTAAATCTAGAATAACAAAATTTTATAGTGATGAAATTACTGAATATTGAAATATTTTGTGATAGATTAAAGAAACTATTTACAAGTAATCAATTACTGACCAAGTGCCTAGTAAGTTTTCGTTTGAATTCAATTTTATTTCGACAGTCCCTGATGCTAGCAGGTAGCGAATTCCAGAGTCTTGGCAGGGCTATTGTGAAAGAAGATGAGTATGAGGAGGTGCGATGGGATGGTATTTTTAGTATTTTTTCATGACGAGAGCGTGTGTTCAGATTATGGTGGGAAGAAAGGTAAGTGAAGCGAGACGACAGGTACGAAGGAATAGAAGAGTTCAAGATTTCGAAGAGAAAGAGAAGTGAATGTAAATTTCTTTTCTTATCTAGTTTAAGCCAACCTATTGCTTCCAGGGATGGGGTAATATGATCATATTTACGAACATTGCTTACAAAACGTACACACAAATTATGAGCACGTTGAAGTTTCATTTTGTTGTCGCTGGAGAGGTCAGTCAGTAAAATGTCCGCATAGTCGAAATAGGGAAATGCATGTATGTAATATTAGTTACACTTAAAACAGATACAGTACTTAGGTAACTTTGCTTTGTACTGTAATATTGTTTTGATTAGTTTATTGATTACTTATGTAAGGCTAAAGATTCTATCAATATAAATTCTAACTTATCATGTCATACTCAATCTCTTTCTTTGGAATATTACTTTCTTTATGAATGATGTGTTTCATCCACTTAATACAGTATAATATTATATTACTATGGAATTTAAGTGAATATTTCTTCTTAACTCTCTATTATGTTATTAAGATTTAAAACACAAGTGCAATATTAAGAAATCAGTGTTAGTACTTTTGTTTTACAGACAATATAGATAATATTAAACAGAAAGAAGCCCTAACGATATAAAATTTCACGTTCCGTTTGAAGTTTGTGCACCACTGTTTTCTTAATCCAATAGGTTGCTTAATCATATACACAACCCTTCCTCTTTCCATACTTAGCGCTTGCTGCCTGCGCACGACGTCAAGGTCAGAAAAATGCACTTGCTTTGACATCACTGTCTTACACTAACAATAAACAAATATTTCTGAAAAAGACTTTCTGATTCGAATTTCCAGTTTGCCTGGAATGCTGTACTGTACTCTAATGAAATCTCACTCACGACTGCAAACCACAACTGTTCTCCTTGAACGAATTCTCACTCACACTGATTGCAGGCGGGAATAGTTACGCTCTTTAATGGAGGAGAATGCAGCTATTGCATGGGGCTCGCGCTGCCGATGTTTCGGGACTTTCAAACTGCCCGCTCTATATAACAATGAGGTAGTGACTAATACCCGGCTGTGGCTAGCTTTGTAGTTCGTAATCGGATTCTCCATATTTCCCCTTTCAATATAATTTCCGTTTCGAAAAGTAGGATACCCGCTTGTGGTGTTAGGTGTAGGGATAGCAATCCACAGTTGTGGTTATTTTTCGTGTCTTGTTAAAAAATTAGTAAGTCTATTGGCAGCGGTGGTTGATTCCAGACGGGATCCAAACCATTCGCTACAAATTTTTCGCCACTATGACGATTCGTAACACATGCCATTTTTGTATAACAATACGTCTCTGCAGAAGAATTCGGATTTTTAGGCCGTTAAAAATGAACTTTTAGGCACCTAAAATATGCTCTAAAAATTGTCAATTAGGCACTAAAAATATAAATTTAGGCACGTAAAATACAATTTAAGGTAACTCAAAATTGAGTTTTTCACACCTACTGAAATTGCAATAACTGTAATATTAATATTAGGCATTGTGATTTATTAATTATAGTTACAAGAACAGAAAAATTATTTTGGTTAGTATATGGATTAAAATGTAAAATTATGTTTCATTATATCATTAATTATAATGCATTTATTTGTCTCATTCTGCAGTAGGTACAAGATACTAGTGATATTACTCTGGAAGGTTTTTGCTTTATGACCGGAGCCATTAACATGCTGACTATGAGACTTTTTCTCTTGCGACATCTAAACACCAGAAAACAATAGTTGTAATTACTCTGTAATGTTCATTATTGATATTAGAATTGAATTATTGAAATGCACGTTACCGGTATTTTAATTTAAGTCTACATCATCTGCTACTGCTATGCAGTTAATTGTTTCGTTTTCATTCAATATTTACCCACCTCTTTGCAACAATACCGGCAGAATATGAGTATAATTGTCGCACCATAGGTCAGTCCCGGAACTTGGTGGATCCATTGCTCAATTAGTGAACTTTTGTTTCCTTTCTCCTTCGGCATTACACAATTACAATAATTCGAACTACACAATGACAATAATTCGAACTACACAATTTCACACAACTTAATTTAAAACTATATAAATATATTCAATAAAAAAAATTGTACTACATGTAACATTTTGCACACTATTCGACTACAGACAAGTAATAGCCAGTTAGATTCGTGTGCTTTCTTTTCAGCTTCACACTCTATATTTTGGGAAAGCCAGTTCTCACAAGGTCGCTGCTCCTTTGTTTCCTTACTACTTGCAAAATTCCTGAACAAAGCCAGCAACATTCCAGAAATTTCTTTCTTCCTACAAGCAAATTAATTGAAAGGTCTGTGATGTGATATTCAGAATTTATTATAGTATTGCAGCAAAAAAATATATACAAATGTGTATGTCTATATATATGCATGAAATAGGCATTTTAGGCTCTAAAATATTAAAATAGGTCATAATAGGCAAAATAGACATTTTAGCGCAATAAAACTTCTACCAAACGTTCATATTTTATATGAAACGTGATGACATTTAAGTAACTTTAGTTTAGTCCTATAAACAAAAATAGGCATTTAGCCTAAAATCCGAGCTCTACTCCGCAGTTACGGTTTTATATACCATTCAAACAAAATTTGTATAAACGTTTCCACAGTTTCGGTTTCACATTCCATTGAAACAACATTTGTGCTATTTTTTTTTTGTAATAATTCATGACGGATAGATAATTAAGATTCACTTCAAGTAAACGTGGTGGTGACAAGCTTACAGTATATACAACGGTTTCATGTATATGAAACATCGAATTCAAAAGAAAGGTATCGCCTGACGCTGTGATCTACGCGGAGAATGTGCATCGATGCTGATACGAGTATTATCACTTGACAGGACAAGAATAGTTTCGGAACCAACTGATCAACTAGAGGCGGATTCAAGCTACAGAATGTATGAATTCGATGAAAGCAACGGCTAGCACATCGTCAGAGACTCCAGCCCACATAATCCAAAACCACACGATTGCTGGATGTCTCTTTAATCTTGCACAAGCATTCTGGAGACATAGTCTTATAGATTGAAGGAATCAGTGAAGAATACATGAGGGAAAAAACAGTGAACTTAGAGTTCATTTTCATTCCCTTACTGCCTTAACATATTTTGTTCCCGTAGACCAGACCTGCACAAGGTTTGCTTTCTCCGAGTCGGCTCACAGCTCGAGAGCGGAATGCAGATGTTGGCTGCGCTCTGTATAAGGGTGGACTGGAAGAAGTGGTGATCTCGTACAAAATGTACACAAAAGCACTAGTACGAATGTTCATGAAATGAATTCCCGTTCAGTGTTTACAAAACTATCTTGGATTATTATGAATTAATAAATAAATATTTATTTTACGGAAATAATATATATTTTTATTTGTCAGTACATCAAAACGGGGTTTTATGCTGTTGACAGGTCAAAGGAACAGTACTGATCGTAAAGAAACATCAGTTACTGTTGTTCGATGTCTGCCTTTATTAAAGTTGATACTAGAAAGCAGTTGCTCACAAATATAAATGTTGAGTCCAGCATAGCAATCATTTTCACAGCCAGCTTGTGTAGTCGTGGATATTATTGCTGAGGTTTAGTCTTGTAGAATTCAACCAGACTAATAGTATTATTCAAACGGTCTTTAGGCCTTAGGTCACATTGAAGATCAATAAGTTCAAGCTGTAAATCGTATAACACTGTTTAAACTGGCGTTGAAGGAATTTATTATGATAACTTTAAACTTCTTTCCAATTAAGACAAGGTCTTGGAACCAAGAATTAAATTAATTTTGAATTTCAATTAATATTTGCACATAATCGTTTAACATTGATTCATCACGAGCAGTTTCTATCGTTCGAAAGTGAACCTACCTTCCCGAAACTGACTTACGAAAAGAGTAAGTTTACAACTGAAATCCCGTAATTTATTCAACATATCAACAATGAGCTAGCCTTTTCCCTGAAGGGAGATATTTAAATTGTTGAAGATTAATAATTTCTAACGTATCCTACCTCGTGTAATAATGCAACTTTCAACTCCTGAACCTTTTTACTGCGATCTTCACCAACAAAGCCATCGTATTTCTATGTGTGGACTAGTAATGACGCATTATATTAAGTTTTCCTCTTTATTTCAAACTTTTGTGGCAGACTCCAGCTGCTGTGAAGAAATAAGCATTTTCCCATGCAATATTGAAAGAATTTGCCTGATGATCACGTTTCCGTCTTTTAGATTCCTCCATTATGTAGTCGTAGATAGGCAAAGTGAAATAGCTACTGATAATACACACTACACCAGATAGCTGCGTGGACTATACTCTATCTATATCAGGCTTACGTCATTCCGACGTAGGCTACCTTTCCGGCGAGCTGTTAGACGGCTCTTCCGCTCCGAGAGGGCTGCCGTTGCTCAATGAGCGCCGTTTGTGCAGGCGTGCCGTAGACGATGTGATACTTGCAGTTGACCAGCTGCGAGAGGTGGCCGAAGAAGAACTGCTCCCAATTTTCGAATATGCGGAAGACAATTTCATTAGAAGTCTAAGACGCGGTCGTGGGAGACAGCAACCCCTTTTCCAACCGAATATATGAAACTGCTATGATAAGATCTTAATGGAATTACCAAGAACAACAAACACCTGTGAAGCTTGGCATAGGCGACTTAACCTTTAATGGGAAAAGCGCACCCCTCAGTATATCATCTTATGGCACTCCTTCAGAGAGAGACGGCAGATATCAGCGTGGTAATATAAAGAATGGCAAGTGACATATCTCCACGCAAGAAAAATTAGAAATACTTTGACTTAGATAAAATAATTCAGAGAATTTTAGGAAAATATGGGGAGTACAATGATAACGATAATATAGTGGGGTACTTACGGTGTCTTGAATCGTAGCAGGACTTTTTTTACTTTTAGATAAGATTACAATATTCATTCTTCCATATTGGGAACAAGTAGTACTGTGACCAAGTTATCATTGTAACGAACATGTCACGTTACGAAAAAATAATTGTGACTAACTAATCATTGTGACGAACAGGTATGGTGACCAAATTTTCATTGTGACGAACAGTCAGTAACTAAACTAGGCAGTACGAAACGTCCTCGACCTATTCTACACAACTCATAGATCTGCAAAAGAGGCACCAGAGACCTCAGGTTATTGCACGTTAATGGAGACATGAGAACTTACATAGATTTTTGAGGTATGGCAGACAACCACGAGAGGTATGGTGTATGAATTTGAAGGCCTGAGAGGAATGCGTAGTGTTGAGGATGGTGGAGCCGGCTAACTGGCAACATGCAACTCCAGCCTATTTGGCTGCAAGTGCTTAGGAATGCTCCATGCCCTATCCGATAACAACATACAGCTTATGATTTGTAACTAGTAGCTGTAAAACAATAAGGAATGGCGTCAAAATTCAGGAAGAATCAGAGTTCACAATGTGATATTAACAAGACAAACCTATTAAATAGGGCTATATGAGTATCATAAATAGAACCGAACATTAAAATGGTGAAAATGCGTTACCCCATAGAAAAAAAAGAGGCTAAAGTGCGTAAAATTGTGAGACTGAAGTTCTCGAAGTGGGGAAAATAAAGTGCATTAACACACAGATTAGAAGTAAAAGAAACGAACAAGTATAAAAGAAAGGGACATAAAGTGCGTAAAAGAGACAAAGAGTGCGCAAAAGGAGGGAACTGAAACTGCGCAAAAGGGAGAGACGGAAACTGAGCAAAGGGAGAGACGGACACTGAGCAAAGAGAGAGACGGACACTGAGCAAAGGGAGAGACGGAAACTGAGCAAAGGGAGAGACGGAAACTGAGCAAAGGGAGAGACGGAAACTGAGCAAAGGGAGAGACGGAAACTGAGCAAAGGGAGAGACGGAAACTGAGCAAAGGGAGAGACGGAAACTGAGCAAAGGGAGAGACGGAAACTGAGCAAAGGGAGAGACGGAAACTGAGCAAAGGGAGAGACGGAAACTGAGCAAAGGGAGAGACGGAAACTGAGCAAAGGGAGAGACGGAAACTGAGCAAAGGGAGAGACGGAAACTGAGCAAAGGGAGAGACGGAAACTGAGCAAAGGGAGAGACGGAAACTGAGCAAAGGGAGAGACGGAAACTGAGCAAAGGGAGAGACGGAAACTGAGCAAAGGGAGAGACGGAAACTGAGCAAAGGGAGAGACGGAAACTGAGCAAAGGGAGAGACGGAAACTGAGCAAAGGGAGAGACGGAAACTGAGCAAAGGGAGAGACGGAAACTGAGCAAAGGGAGAGGCGGAAACTGAGCAAAGGGAGAGGTGGAAACTGAGCAAAGGGAGAGACGGAAACCGAGCAAAGGGAGAGACGGAAACCGAGCAAAGGGAGAGACGGAAACTGTGCAAAGGGAGAGGCGGAAACTGAGCAAAGGAAGAGGCGAAAACTGAGCAAAGGGAGAGGTGGAAACCGAGCAAAGGGAGAGACGGAAACCGAGCAAAGGGAGAGACGGAAACCGAGCAAAGGGAGAGACGGAAACCGAGCAAAGGGAGAGACGGAAACCGAGCAAAGGGAGAGACGGAAACTGTGCAAAGGGAGAGGCGGAAACTGAGCAAAGGGAGAGACGAAAACTGAGCAAAGGGAGAGACGAAAACTGAGCAAAGGGAGAGACGGAAACTGAGCAAAGGGAGAGACGGAAACTGAGCAAAGGGAGAGACGGAAACCGTGCAAAGGGAGAGGCGGAAACTGTGCAAAGGGAGAGGCGGAAACTGTGCAAAGGGAGAGGCGGAAACTGTGCAAAGGGAGAGGCAGAAACTGTGCAAAAGTGAGAGACATCAATTACGAAAAAGGAAGAGATGTAAACTGCGTAAAATAGAAAACTTAAAATGCGTAGACCTAAAACATAGACGTAAAGTGCGTAAAACACGGAGATGTAAAGTGCATAAAATAGCAGACGTAAAGTGAGCAAAATACGGAGATTTAAATGCGTAAAATAGTGAACGAAAATATCGTAGAATAGGAGGAAAAAAATTTAGAAATGTGGAAGAAGACTGTTGTGAAGCGGAGTAAAGCATAAAGCACAAATGAAGAAATAAAATACTAACCATTTTAAACATAAGAAAGAGTATCAAACAAAAAGAATGCGAATGAGTGAGAAAGATCAAAATGTGTAGAAGATATTTAGGTAGGTGAATAATAAGTTGAAAAAGATGGTATGAGTACACACACAAAATATTAAAATTAGTCCTAAGATGTGGAAAATAAGCACTAAGTTTAATTAAATAGTCAAAGAAATTACATCATCAAAATCCGTTGCTCTCTCACTACGTTTCTTTCGCTAGCATTCTAATACATGTCAACATAAGACGCCAAGAAAGAAGTGGGCCACAATAGAACTATTAAAATACGAAGAGTGAGCAGATGTTCAGCTATCGATCCACGTCGAGAAACGTCAATCTAAAATGCGGCTTACAATGCGTCACGACACAGTTCAGTTATCCGTCATTCATGCTCTTTTTATCTGAGGGATATTCTCGTCAGTTTTGATACAAATCCCCTCGTAAAATTCACTCAATTGAGTATTTTCAGTTATAGTATATTTCAGTTGGTGATGCGTCGTAGCTGCATTGTCTAAGGCACCATGACTTGGACTACCGATACTGAATTAGCGCTGGTTCGAGTCCCCGTGGTGTAAGAAAGTTTCTCGTGAAATTTCGACAATTTTATGTGATAGGTATCTTGGAGCAACAGTAACAAATATAAATGACACTCGGGAGGAAATTAAACGCAGAATAAATATGGGAAATGCGTGTTACTATTCGTTTGAGAAGCTTTTGTCATCTAGTCTGCTGTCAAAAAATCTGAACGTTAGAATTTATAAAACAATTATATTACCGGTTGTTCTGTATGGCTATGAAACTTGGACTCTCACTTTGAGAGAGGAACAGAGATTAAGGCTGTTTGAGAATAAAGTTCTTAGGAAAATATTTGTGGCTAAGAGGAATGAAATTATAGGAGAATGGAGAAAGTTACACAACGCAGAGCTGCACCCATTGTGTTCTTCACCTGACATAATTAGGAACATTAAATTTAGACATTTGATATGGGCAGGGCATGTAGCACGTATGGGTGAATCCAGAAATGCATATAGAGTGTTAGTTGAAAGGCCGGAGGGAAAAAGACTTTTGGGGAGGCCGAGACGTAGATGGGAGGATAATATTAAAATGGATTTGAGGGAGGTGGGATATGATGGTAGAGACTGGATTAATCTTGCTCAGGATAGGTACCAATGCCGGGCTTATGTGAGGGCGGCAATAAACCTCCGGGTTCCTTAAAAGCCAATAAGTAAGTAAGTAAGGTATCCACCCAAAATCGTGATGGATTTAGGGAGCTATTGTGAGTAGCGAAATCAGGTTTCGTAAGCCAGATATAAAGGCAGGAGAATTCAAGCTTACCACACATTACTCCCGTATTAGCTGGATGATCGTTCACCTCTGCGAAAACATGTAGAGTCAGTCCAGGAGACTGGTTGGTCGACCTTGGCCGTTAATGCGTTGACGCGCCACATTTATATTTCTGTAGAAAGTTTATTAAGAGTCTACTTAAGTTTTCGGACTTAGTCTAAATTCTTAAAAAACATACTAAAGTAAGTCTACAAAACATTGGATCGCCCTACATTGCAACAGGAAAGATCTTAAGATTAAATTAATTGTAACTTTTAAGTAAACTTCGAATTTATCCAACCTACACAGAAAAGAAGAAATATAGCTACACCATTCAAGAATTAACAACTCTACCTCTTTTTGGACTATATTAATAAATATTCAATGAAAGGGGCATACCATGTGCTTCACATGCATGATTGTATACTTCGACGATAAATTCAAACGAAAACTAATAAAATGTAACACGTGTTAAAGGATGAGACGGTTCCTCGTATAGGATAAGGAGGTTTTGATTAGATTAGTATTTCGTGTTAATATTCTCATATGGATAGTAAGAAGCATGGACGTGTAAGTTACAGAATGTGAGACGGAAGTAACAGGTGGACAGGAAGGCCGAAGGGAAGCCAGGCTGACAGGAAACATGTGTCCAGGCGTGGAGTTGACTGATGAGGGAATGTATGGACTTTGCCTGCGGGTGGTCAGTAAGATGACGCCAAGCCAGGTTCCAAAAGAGATGATCTGGTATATGTCAGAGAATTGTCAGGACGCCGGAAGTAGGAGATGTTCTAGTTAACGAACAATTTTTGAAGAACGCGTCTTAAGTGACGTAAGTGTAATCATGGCCAATCAGGATTCCTAATAGAGACACGTGATATTTAGATAGGAGGGCGAAATTCTATGTTTGGTGGTTGAAAGTAGGGGATAGATTTGGCAGATAGACAGAAGGCAGATAGACAGTGTTCGGAGAGGTCACACTCCACATATTCTCGGCAAACCTAACTCGGAAGTATAACAATTTACGGACTTAGAATTTTTTAGTGGGTGTAGTAAGAAGTCGTGTGTTGCATTATTATTATTATAAGTCTGAATCCTTTCCTCTCATCACGTTATCAACTGTCCGTTATATTACTGGTGTTTTATAGTACAAAATATATAATTACGTGAACTCAGAAATTAGTATACCAACTTGCGGGAAGTGAGAGCGAGATATTATACACTTGGACGCGCATTTCTGCTAATCTGAAACGAACACTTAATAATAATAATAAACGTTTTCATAGTTCTTACCAACAACTTCTGGTGTGCGCCTACATCATTTCAACCTACGAGCACGTCTCCCAAACCCCATGTCCCGACCGTTTTTGCAGCTGACCTGGGAATCTCATACCTCTACCGGAGTAATCTCGAGGAGGCTGGCGCCCAAATTAATCAGTGTATATAATTAATTATTGACATCGACGTGCCATCCTCGAGATACTTTCCATATATGACGGAGCTGGCAGCCGAGGGCAAGGAAAGGCGTCGTGGGCAACGACGACAGACGACCGTCGCAGACATGGCGACCCCGACGACGGCGACCCGCATCAAGGAATAAATAAAATGTGTACAAACTAGAACGATCTAAGTAAATATATAAATGAAGGGAGGTTATTTTCATTCGTACATATTCAAAGACATCTCGTTTTCATTTTTATTGGTTATTTAAAGATTCTTTTGTCAACTTTGGTAGAATTTGTGATATGAAGATTGTATTTAGGCAATATGACACCAATAATGTTCCATTATTACCTAAAATTCGTCTCACATTTTACAAAACCTCGAAAAAAAATTAGGCAAACAGCACAAGAGTACCCTCGATGTGGATAAAAACTCCTTATCCCGCACTTGTATGCTTTTACTTTAATTGTATCCTTTCTATGGAAAATTGTGATGATAGGCATATGAACAAAGAAAGAAGGGAGAGAGTTCCTTAATAAATTCTACGAATAGCTCATTCGGCTGCTGGCCTCAAATCAACATACGTCAGTAGAAGTGAACGATAATCAAACCAGTATGGAGGTAACGTGAGGTTAAGACGATCTCTCCGACCGTTACAGCTGTCTTACGAAACCAGATCTTTCTACTCATAGTAGACTACAAGTTCATCACGGTGCTGGATGGACACCGGTTCTATACAGTGGCCGAAATTACATGTGAAAATTTCTTCCCCATGAGAAATCGAACCAGCGTCCTTGACAGCACAAGGTGAGGGACAAGATAAACTATAAATCAGAGGAGAAGCATAAACAAATGTAAGTGACAGGTGGTCCCTTGTTCTTCGACATCATCTCCACTCAGATAGTTTCACTTCTTTGTTGTCAAAGAGAATATTTAAAGAATATTTAACACTTCAAAGAAAGATGTTCGAAAAATTATAAGTTCAAATCTATAGAGTTATTAGATACACAGAAGAAAAAGAATGATCTTATCATTCTCGATAATTTGTTATACAGGGTGTTAAAAAAGTATCCAATATTTTAGGAGGTGCTAGTATGCATCAAAACATGGGTCCTACAACATATACTTTCTGAGATCTGAACACTTGTTCATAGGAGGTGCTCAATGTGACGTCAATTCGTGGCAATGCATTCCTCTGCCCTTCAGTGTAAGGAATCACGCACTCTTTGAAATTGACCTGGTTGTTATTGATAATCAAAAGTCCTGGAGATTTAGATTTAAGGAAGGAGCAGACCAAGGTGTGGGGTCTCCCCAATCAATCCAGCGGTCCTGAAATGTTAGCGTCAGGTGTTCACGCTCATTACGGAAAAAAAAATGTACTGGTGTACAATCATGCATGAACCACAACTGTAGTCTTTGCTGACATGGCACATACTCCAGCAAGGTAGGCAATACGTTAATAAGCAAGTCCTGATAACGAGCCCCAGTTAATCTCTGTGGTAGCGCTTATGACCCTTAATCTATCACCAAGAACGCTTGCCCATACGTTGATTGAGAATCGGTGTTGATGCCTTGTTTCTTCAAGTGCCTGGGAATTTTCATCAGCCCACATGAAAATTCACAATACCATCTCTGCTGAACCCTGCTCATACCCGCAACCAAACTTTTCTTTTCAGTATTTCTTGCGACGTATCAGTATTCCATGCCAGGGGTGTCAACTACTGTATGATTATCTGGTAGTCTGCTGTATTGTAGGGCAGAAAATGTATTGCCATAAATGGACGTCACATTGAGCACCTCCTATGAACAAGTGTTCAGATCTCAGAAAGTATGTGTTGTAGGACCCATTTTATTAGAATTTTTTTTCTTGTTTTGATGCATAATATCACCTCCTACAATATTGGATACTTTTTTTTAACACTTTGTATAAGCATAAAATAAAAAATTCGCACAATTTGAAATACCGACTGAGATGAAAAAAATAATTGTAAAACCACTGACATGTTTTATACATATACGTAATTCGCTGAAAATATCTGATCGTGATGATGGTATGAAGGTTAGGAGATCCAATGATCATGATTACTTTCTCTAATCTTGAGAATTATTATTATATTATTATTATTATTATTATTATTATTATTATTATTTCTAATAAATTATATTTCTTTTACTTGTAAATATTTATATTTTCTGTATGGTATCTATACATCCTTTCAACATATTTGAGGCAATAGTCTTAAAAAAGAAATAAGACGAGTCACTGGTATGCTCCAGCTATGGGTCAATTGTTGACCACTACAGTTAAAGTTATATGTAGTCTTAGTATTACCACAGTGTAGTATATACAGTCACGAAGCTCAATAAGTAATAAATATGCATCCATGGATAGTTGCTAACCACTAGGATCGCTACTATCGCCTCATCACAGACAATGCGAAATAGTACCTGCACAGTCTTTTGTTCCTAGTACCCTCACATCTCGAGCTTCGTGACTGTATATAATAGACTGTGGTATTACTCCACAGATTCAGAATATTCAATCTTAACGAGATGTAACTATGTAAGTGTTGCAGAGATGAAATTTATACTCATCCAGCGGTTATACAGAGCATAGAGGTATAACAAATTAAAAACAAACCGTCTAAATATTTGTAATGTAAGATAACAAAGCCACATAGTAACAAAAATGTAAATTGTCAAAATTCAAATATCCAAGAAGATAACCAAAACAAATTCCGCAATATAAATCAAGTTAAAATTTTAACAAAGCCAGATTATACTAAAGCTGTTATACTGAAGTCGAAACTATTCCATTAGATCTCATCCAGCAAAATGACTACTATAATGTTCAGCTATTGTATACTATTCTAAATCCAGTCTGTGGTACACCTGTTGGATTCGCTCTCCTGATTGGTGCTGCAGACTCGCTTGTCTTTCCATTATTGAGTCTACTGAACGTCTGTAGGACCCACTGAGGCTTGATTTCTTCAGTTCAGCATCTGTAGCCACGTCAGAAAAGAGGAAATGAAAGAATAAGCAAACTTTCTGAGGAAGTAAATCAAATTCTTTGAATAGACTGTTTATTCCTGAGCGGAAACGAAAATCGCAGAACTGATTTGAAGTAACTTATTACTTTCACGATACCAGTGCACATAAAACGTAATTTTTCCGTCTCCTTTTCAGGTCTGTATAGCCGGATGCAAATAATGAATTCGCTACAAATGAGAGAAAATTCTGTTCCCCTTGCTGCTATTGCTTACTATATCTACTACCACTGCCCTTCAAAACAGTTGGATACAGAGTGTTGGGAAAACGCAGTTCAATAAATGCGATGTGTAAAAGAGGTAATTAGAATATCGTCGTCGTTGCTGCAATAACTCCTATGTACAAAACATGAAAATTTTCAGTAGGAAGAAAGAAAAACGTTTATTCTTCTATGACAGTAGTGCATAGGAGATTGTGAATTCTTACATTTTCGAAAGAAAAAATATAATTACATATAGAAGATTTTATTATTTGCTGTATAGTTATTTAAATTATTTAATAGAGCAAAAATCTGAAAAAGCGATAAATATGTCACATAGGAGTTATTGCCGGAACAACGACGATATGTAAATCGTGACTGTTTTTGGTTTGGTTTTGCTTTTCGGGGACCGGATACGAAACGAATCCTTGCACTTAGGTTTACGTTAGCTCATTTTGCACTCTATATATGCGATTATTGTCCAACTCAGATAGGTGACCTGGATGACAATCGTGAATCCGATACTGACATGTGGGCCATCTTGCCCCAGCTCAGACAGCCAGGTCCTATCCTCAGACAAGTACCTGATAAGCCCCAAGAGGCCCCAAGTTCTTCCTACATCCGCACCGAAAACTCTCATTATCCCAAGATTTCACCCCAGCCTATTTTTAAGTATTGTAGATGATAGATGAAATGAAGATGAGGTGGAATGTTGGAGGATAACGAGAGCACTCTAAGAAAAACCCTATAGAACATATGTTTTGTTCACCACAAATTGGCAGGAGATCGAACACGGTCTGCCGAGATGGAAAACTAGCGCACTAAACCTTGAGTCACAGACGCACAGTAAGTTCGGAATATGAACTTATCCGAAGTCGCAACTTTACACCAAGTCAAATAAAACACATTTCTGCACGTTAGTAGTCTTAATATAGTATATAAGAATTACTCCAAATACATCGAATAGAGTCCCCAACGCTTTCTGAAATTTATTACTTCCTTGAATTTGGAAATGATTTTTCATAAGTTAAGCTACATAAACAGAACAGGCAATTGGCAGCACAAGAACTACTATGTAGGAATCAGTACAGATGTGAAGGCGAGACCTGGCATGTGAGCTGTGCGAGAGGGGAAAGAATAAGCTATCAGAAAGAGAGATTCTTTCATGATGGTTAATATTATAGGCCTACGAATACACCGATACGGAAGTTCATCTCAAACTGAAACCTACCTTCCTCCTCCGTACCCATTGGTGATAGTCATGGCACATAAGCTCACAGGACAGGTCTTGCCGTCTCTACTATACAGTAGAATGAAACAGTTTGTGTTTTATTAGAGGACAACAATAAGTTCAGAATATGCATGAGTCAAAGGTTAAGAGCCAGGTAAAACTTTGCCAAACAAAATATCTGCCTCTGTGAATGCAACAGATTATTTTATCTTGGGTAATACCACGAGAAATTTCGACAATTCTCGCGTGATATTTAATAAGACTATTTTGCGAATAGAATAACTGATTAATAACTGTACAAAAACTCATACCATAAAACTGGGCAACTTGCCACTTTGAATTATACATGTGATTTTATAGTTATCCTACAGAGTCTGGTAGTTCTTTTTCAACTGGTGATTTGAGTTACCATTCGGTGCAAGTTAAGTTACCAATCGTTTAGTTATCCATCATGTATGGAATTAGTTGTTGTGTTACTAAAACTTTCGAATCATACATTGAAAACGTGAGTTTATAAGGTAAATTTGTATTCATTTATGTACCTATAAGTTTGGTTTAGCCACCGGCGTGGTTCAGTGGGTTAAGGAGTTTGCCTGCCGGCCTGAAGTTGCGTTCGGTTACGGATTCGATCTCCGCTCGGGCCGATTACCTGGTTGGATTTTTTACGAGGTTTTCCCCAATCGTAATATGAATCCAAGATAATCTATGGCGAATCCTCGGTCTCATCTCGCTAAATACTATCTCGCTGATCACCAATCTCATCCACGCTAAATAACCTAGTCGTTGATACAGCGTCGTTAAATAACCAACTAAAAAAGTTTGGTTTCCATATTGGTAAATATTAAAATAGTAATTCACATGGATTAAATGAGTGGAAAGCAGATACGTTCAGTCAGATTACTCTGAAGTACGAGTAAAACTTTGCACTGTTATCTTCTTAATGGCATTTACAACACACATTGTGTGCCAGTGAACCATATAGTCAATTGCAGTATGTATTAGAACAAAATACCTTTAGAAACGCATTATATTACTCCATTCCAACCCAAGAATGGCTCTGTATCTCATTCGAGGAACTACAGGAGGGACATCAAGAAGAAAAACAGAAGCAAAAAATAAGGCACTCTAAAAAAATTAGCAAAGGGAATAATATTGCAGCAAACCAGTTCTTTGACAATAAATCTGATATAGATGTCATTTTTGATGATGAAACTGATATCAGCATTGTGTCTACAATATCTTATGAGTGTAAAAGTCTACTAAGTGCTGCAAAGAAAACAGTGACACCATCGAACCATTAAACATTAAGAAGAGTGTTTATGTAATTGTAAATTATATTGGTAATTTGTATCCAGGTTCTTTTACAGACAGTGAAAAGAAGAGGTTCAAATTAGTATGATGCATAAATCCATTAAGTATTGAAAGTGGCCCAATGTTAAAGATGAACTGTGGTATGACATAAAAAATGAAATAAGAATTATTTCTGAACCCAGACAAGTTTCAAACCAGGGATAACTGAACGTTCCAGAAATTTCAAAATATTTAAATTGAATAAAAGACAGCAACTACACATGGTGATGTAACAACGATGTATGTGCATCATTATTGTAAAATACTATTGTGCTAATAAATATGGTCTCTATGATATGAAAATAGAACTATAATGTTTTATTTTTTTTATTTTTTATTGGGTTATTTTACGACGCTGTATCAACATCTAGGTTATTTAGCGTCTGAATGATATGAAGGTGATAATGCCGGTGAAATGAGTCCGGGGCCCAGCACCGAAAGTTACCCGGCATTTTCTCGTATTGTGTTGAGGGAAAACCCCGGAAAAAACCTCAACCAGGTAACTTGCCCCGACCGGGATTCGAACCCGGGCCACCTGGTTTCACAGCCAGACGCGCTGACCGTTACTCCACAGGTGTGGACTATAATGTTTTAACTTTGCACCAGTTAAGAGTAGCCAAGTTGGGAAATATAGCAAGAAGAATCGTTTGGTTCAAAGACGTTCCACTTTGCTGTGCAACATTGCAACTATTTAAAAAAAAATTTTCTGAATGTACTTATTCTTTAAAAGATCTGAATTTAGAATAAACGTTTAGGTCCTAATCACAGTACTGACATAATTTTTTTAAGAAACACAGAAATAATTTTTTGTCGAGTTATTCTAAGAAAACCTTAATGTGGTGCAAAGTTGTCCATTTTTACGGTATTGTTATTGAATAAGTTATTTGATTTCCTTACAGAGTTTCATCATATTTATTTCTCTGCAACTGCCTACTGCATTCGTAAATAAATAATGAAAATATTTATTTTACGACGGGAATCATCTAGTTTTAACTATTGCAACTACACACGAATGACAAACAATTATTTGTTATTATAAATATAGTTACATTAAAAAAAGATAATATTTGTAAATTTAGCAACAACGTATACATTTTTGCAGTGATATTCCGTATAAGGAAATGTATCGGGGATACTTTATACCAATGGTCGTCAGCACTCGCTGAAATGTGCAAAGGGTACGCGGTGCTGTCCGGTGTGCACCGTCGTGCAACAGGGAGAGGTAGACAGCATACCCGCTAGCAGCTACGGAGTGAACCCTAGTGCACTGCGTTTTCCGCGGGTAAGAGACTCTAGTCCCAGCGTGCTCTGTGCTGACGACTCCTGCATTATACGGAAGAAATGTATGTTGTTTATTAATTTGTTGATAATTAGAATACGGTGTTTCTCATTGATTTGTAAAGACACATTATAATTTCCACTCCCCTTTATGTAACTACATAGACTAGTAAGCAGGAAACGGTTACAAATGAGAGCGACAAGACAAAAGTAACAATATAAAATCAATATTGTAGCAGTGGTACACGACCCTAAAATTCATAGGGATTTTATACACCACTAATGGATAGATATAGGTGTGAAATATTCTGTGTAACAGAGTACAGCGAAATGCAACTCATCCTGGATATGAGTCGTAGTCGTGACATTAGCAGAAAGATTGCTACACGCCGTAATAGGCAAATCATTGTTTGTGTTGAACTCCGTGCTTCGAAAATGTGTCCCTTTGGTTGACAGGTACTAACTGTGGGGTCTCCGCGAAGAGTGATCGCGTAGTTTTTCTTACCGTAAGCCTAATAAAATTATTCGGTATCATGTCCTGTGACGCTGTTCTTGAACGGTATTCTTCGCGCACTCTGTATATGGTCATTATAGGACTGGATTCTGTAATATTTGTATGCCAGGAATCTTATTTGTGGTAGGTCTGCTAAGATTTGTTCTTTTTCTTTGCTTCTTTCTCGAACCTTTAAAAGTTTCGTCGCAATACGGTCATTGTGTCTTCTTTTGCTTGTTCTCTCTGATGTGAATTAAGTTAAAATGTGTTAATAAGCTACAATAGAGAAAATACTGTACTAAGTACACGCACATGATCCTCTATATCAGACATGTTCAGCGCGGGCAATTCTAGTCTTTAAACGAGGTGCAACAGTGACGTAAAATCTCAGAATCGCATGCAGGCACATGCTTAAAAGATATTCTACGTCACTCGTTTAAAGGCTAGAAATGCCCTCTCTACATTATAATTTCACACATATTACATTACTCTACAGCTTCATCAGATAACTCTCATAAAATTTTGCAAAAAAGAATGGAGTAAGGTGGAAATAGTTTGTAGATTGTATTATTAATAATGGCATCAGAGAGTGAGAGGATAATCTATTTGTACATTTTGAAATTGATTATCTACTTTTAAATACTGTTTTATTTGCAAATGATCAGGCAACTTCAGTACCGTACATCAGAAAATATCTCCAAATAGCTCCCTGTCAACTTGAAAAAATCGGAAGACACTGTAACCTAAAGATTTCAATCTCCGAAAGCAAAGTTTAAGCTTTCCGAGGAAGAATGATCGTAAATCTAAAATATGAATAAATTATAAAATCACAGAACAAGTCCATAAGAAAACCCGAAGTCATGACAAATAACAAAAAAGAATAAGATAATAAACGTGCCCATACAATATCTTCAGAAATACCCATATTTAGGGAAAGCAGTATAGTTTCATAGTAGTAGCAGAAAAATTTTCTAGCGGGTATCAGCAGCACTATGGGCAAAATTTTGGGATCTCAAATGTATTCTTCTGGACAAAAGTTACGGATTTGCTTCAAAACAGAAGTAACGACCACATGTATTGTCCCAGTCCTTTTATATGTATGAACCCCAAACCTAGTTAAAAATAATAATAGTAATAATAATAAGTGAAATGCTAAGAATATGTAGAATATGTCAGAGAAAAATGGAAAAATATTGGGCCTCAGATTGATAGCCAGGAACGAAGAAATCAGAAAAAGGACAGAAACTGAAGATGCTGCAGTCACATCCAGTTTCCTAAAGCGGAAATGGGTATTGTACACATTACGAGAGTAGACACAAGCAGATTGACGTATCCAGCTACAACCTGGGACCCAAGAATCGACAGCAGGAACGTTGACATGCAAGAGAAGATACAGGGACGACCTTACGAGGAGAAACTTCGGCAGCTACTGGTTAACCATGATGAAGAAGAGGGAGAAATAGCGGAATATAATCCAGCAGACAGCAACAACTCACATTGAACGTTCTCGGAGCGGTTTTCCCGGATCGCACAAATAAAACTGTCTTGCTTATGACCAGGCTTCGAGACTTTGGACCCGATACAGTAAGTTTACTGTGCATGCACTATAGGTTGTTGACTCGATGCAGGTAGATAGAGATGTGTTGAGGCAACAGCGTTGTTATTTAGAGTAGAGTACGGTAGTATGGGGAAGCACACATATGTACATTCTGAAAGTAAATATACATTACACAATGATAATGTCAAAAGAATGTGAAAAGCATTTATTCTCCTCTCTTTTATAAGCATTTGTGTTTAATTATACACAGTGTTAATGGTGGAAATAAGCATGTAGCAATTTTAATTTTTTTCATTTATTCTATTGGTCGTCTTTAGGAAGTGCAGTTACAGTACCGAATTGCAATGTACCTACTACAAGATACATTCTCAGTGTCTCAAACGGAAATCTTTTTCGGTTATCTGCCGAAGTTTGTACTGTAGAAAGCTGCGCTCTACGTCGCATGACGTGATAAGAGCAAACCGAAGAAACCTAACATCATTGCAGTCTCTAAGAGACAGTCCTTTATTCTCGGGTGACTCTACGTCCACTAATTTGCTGTTTATGTTACATAATGTTCCATATCCGTTACTTTTACATAAAATTGATTTCCACTTCTGTTTTACACGTTCAGTAGCCGATGTACTTGATGTCTCATTAATTCTCTGCTTCATTTTCTGAATTAATTTGAGGGCTTCCGGCATCTCTTGCTGTGACTTTTGTAACCGTGTAATAGTTTCAGACACGTTTTGTATGAAAACCAAATTATTCGTCAGAACCTTCAAATCCAGAGCGTTTTCCTTTGCGTATTTGTTGGCATTTATTCTACAGTACCCCCACCCACTGTACGCTTTACCACTATACTCAGTACGCCGTTATGCGGATTTCCCACTGAACTGCTCTATTGGGTCCAAAGTCTCGAAGCCTGCTTATGACAAAAAGCCCTCCACAAGGGATTTTGTGGGCTATTATCATTATTATTTTCAATTTAATAAAAAGAATGGACATAATGGGGGAAAGCTGGTGCACTCTTGAAAACGGAACATATTATTATTAATTATTATTATTATTATTATTATTATTATTATTATTATTATTATTATTATTATTATTATTAGGCTATAACTCATTTATTCCTTGTTCTAACGGAGTAATTTCTTCCTAAAGTGGGCCACCTTTTCTTTTATTCCCTTACCTATAGGTCATATTTTGTATGAAGTATATTCAAAGAATGTACCAAGTCTTCTATTTACAAAAATAGGAATAATTTTATTGTATTTATAGAGTGGATCTCTTAAATACAAACCAATATTTTGCCCTCATATAAAAGCAACGCTGATCATGAGTTGCGTGTTTGTCTTGACCTCTTCGACAATTGTTTTGTATCGACGTATTTGAGCAAAGCAGCTGCAAATATTCGCTCACAGGTTACTCACGCGCCAGCACTGCGCATGGCTGATCTCATAGATGCTTGCACAGCCCCACTGTTGCCATTATACAAGCGATCGTCAAATAATAAATTACGTCCGAATGTAAAAGTAACTGCACAAGTTTCAATGTATGGCGCAACGGATCCAGAGAAGGCGGTTCGATTCTCGGGAGGGAAATGGAGATTTATTTACCTCCCAAACGGTCTGTATGCTTTATCTCTGTGAAAGTTGAAGTATGAAGTTTTTACTCGGATGAGATAATATAATAAAGGTCGCTTCAAATAGATAATAACTGTATAGTTAGTTTGGTTCAATTTGGTAGTGTAGATTTTAGTTTCGTTGGTTTGCAGTAAATTTGATTCAGCCGCCTTGGTAGCTCAGTCGGAAGAGCACTGTCTCACGGTGACCGTAGACCGTAGTTCAAATCCAGAGAATGGTAGAGTTGTATTTGTATTTGTTAAAGCCAAGTTTGTGACGATTATTCTCGGGTTTCCTCGTTTTGAAGTGAATACGTCTTTGAAATAAAACCGACACATGGGGTTTCAGGATCGAAACGATGATGTAACGCTTGAAGGGTGATATATTACGACACTATAACTTTGTGACTAATAACAGGATTGAAATACTCGTTTGATAAAGTATATGACTACAATGCAAGCATGACTTTGAGTTGACGTCGCGCATGTGCGAGGTGCCCGTGGAGACACGTGGCGACTACCGGCCATTTTAGGCGTAGATTCGATATGCTAGCGTACTCATTTTGGTGCCAAACAAGATCCCGTCTAGATATCGATGGCTGAGAACCAGACTGTTCTAAGTCCAACTTTTTACAAGAAAGAAATCTGTGTTTCATTGTGTTCTAGTTCTTATCTGCATATATGAAGCGAACAAAATTATAAATATTCCTCTCCATAAGGTTGCTATGAAGCTATTCCAAATTGTATCATGGAATGTTAGGAGATTAAAATAGCTCTCCTGAAAAAAAAAAATAGTAAAATGGACTTGGAACAGTCTGGTTCTGGGCCATCGATGTGTCGATTTAAGTTAGACATGTTCACGCAAAACTTTTGACCCTGTCCTCGATACAGAAACATCCCGATTTATTTCCTAAGTCATTGTAACAACGCTCTCAACGATTAATTACCTTTTAATTATTATCTATGTATCGAAAAATTGCACGAAAGGTACGGGAAGCCTTCAAGTTAGTCATTGCCTGACGAGGACATGACTCGTAGGTAAATACAGTGCGTTCATAGACGGCCGTTCCGCGGCGGCCTTGGACTGGGTGAAGATTGGCGCGCCTGCCGCCAGAGTTACACGTAAACGACCGGAACGATCCGGCCGAGCTACGAACGCACTGTATCTATGAGGTACGGCAAAGTATCACCATGGTACACGGTTTCATGGATGAAGACGACTGCGTAGTGCGACGGATGTTAAAGCCGACTTAGCTAGGCTACACACTCGACACGCTACTTATTCCAGTTTAAGTGCAAGAAAAAAAAAGCTTATTTTCCCTTAAAAGTCCCACATCTGTTCTATGTTTTGACTTTCCTGGTTTCCCTTGTTTGGTTTGTTGACTTCGTTGTTTTTGTCGGTATTGGCGAATTATTTTGACCTTGTTTGCTTTTGGTTTATTGAGTTTGTCTAATTTTTGTTTGTGTTACTTGGTTTATTGATATTCTTTGCTTTACTGAGCAAAATTTGATACTTCATTTTGTCGTTCGATTGGTTCAGTTTTCAGTACCAAATGCTTGTCAACTAAAAGGCTTGCTCCTCTCAACATATTTCAATTAATTTATACTCCCCTTCAATTAAATATAAATCCTGGATGTAAAGTATGGAAAATTATAAATTATGTCCGCATATGCAATCTAACGAGTGTAGTAGCTGGTAGTAGTAATAGTAGCAGTAGCAACAGCGGCAGGAGCAATAGCAGCAACAGTGGCAGCAATAGCAGTAGCAGCAACAGCAGTAACAGTATCAGCAGTAGTTTTATTTTATTTTTATTTTATTGGGTTATTTTACGACGCTGTATCAACATCTAGGTTATTTAGCGTCCGAATGAAATGAAGGTGATAATGCCGGTGAAATGAGTCCGGGGTCCAGCACCGAAAGTTACCCAGCATTTGTTCGTATTGGGTTGAGGGAAAACCTCGGAAAAAACCTCAACCAGGTAACTTGCCCCGACCGGGATTCGAACCCGGGCCACCTGGTTTCGCGCTGACCGTTACTCCACAGGTGTGGACCAGTAGTTATACAATAGCAGTAGAAGTAGTAATGGTGGTATATAATAGTAGTTGTAGCAGCAGTTTATTTAACGATGTTTTGAAGTGAAAAACTTACTCAAGTGTCAAAATTTAACTTGGTGGGGGGGGGGGAAATGGCAGACAAAATTTTTGCTTTAGAAAGCATTGTATTATTTTACGTATCTTAAATATATGACATGGGACTCTCACATTTCGTTCTCTCCCAAAGGAACTCATGCTAAAGATGTTGATGCCTTTTAAAATCCATTGTTCTCGGTGGAATTTGTACGAGAAAACTTTAGGAATTAGCATAGAGCGTGGTGTGGCCCGAGAGCTTTTGTGTTTTAGAAAATGAGAATGAATAATAGACCTAGCAGTAATTATGTAAGATTTTTCTACAAAATACAGAGATCTGAGGAAATACACTGCCTATCTAATTTAATTATTCTTCTACAAGAAACGAAATTAATTATTTGAGCCCATTTCAAGTAAATCACGATTTCATAATTTTAATTTCAAATAAAAATAGGTTAACTTTTACAAATAAAAACAGGTTAACTTTTACAGAAACTTAAACTGACTTATGAACGAACTCTGTCAAATAGTAATAATCTATGTCCATAGACAGATCCCATAGCCTACCGAAACCCACATTTTTTTGTAACGTTGCAATACTTTCTCTTTGGATATTTTGTAGAATGAAAGAGTAAAGGCACTGACTTGTGTATATACGTAGGATCATAATCGGAATGCTGTACATGAAAGAAGAAGTAAATATTTTCTCCAACTTTAATATGATTTTGTAGTAATGAAATACCCGCAATGTTGATCATTATCAGATTCACTATCGATGCTTATTCCTACTATCAAATATGTCCCAATTAATATATAATAGAAAAAAATTAACGCTATCCTTATCATAAGTCAACAAATTTATCTTGTTCTTTTAGTTTGTGGACGAAACACTTCCATTATGAATTCAATATTATTTTACAATGAATTTTTTACCACAAAGTCCGCAATAAATAAATAAATGGAAATAAATGTAACGTGATTAAATTTTAGAAAACAAGTAATCGTAAAAATGTTACTTGTTTCAATTATATTTGCGTGTAACATTCTACATCAAATGTAACAAATCTTCGTATTTCGCTGCGTTTCAATGGGCAAATCAATAGAATACAATCACACGGAGGAAATCGTCCTCACAGAAATTAACACTTAATTGTAATAGATAAAATGGAACATGTGTAACTTGTACAGCTCCGGAAATAAAATATTAGAGATCCCTTATTGTATCAGTTTCGCTTACAACGCCCTGCACATATGCAATAAACAATAGACCCTGTTTATATGCTACTTGTGGACACTGGTGTTAAATTGTTGCCTACATACAGGTGGACTCCCATCAAGATTCGCTCCGAATTTTAATTCCGTATCTGTACATCCCAGATGTTCTCGTCATACAAATAGAGTCTCTGCGTAATGTTTAATTATCCAAAGCTCCTAATTCTATTGTCCCAACATGCAGAGTTATGAATTACATAAGCAAGATCCCACTTCCTCTCTACAGCTGATAGTTTCCCGGGGAAAACAATACTCCCGCAGGAACAGTGGAAACACATTATTAAGAAGCACTGTAACTCCTACGTACAGTTGAATCAATGTACAGGCACGGAATTAAAATTTGGAGTGAGTCTTGGTGGGAGTCCACCTGTTAGTAGGCAACAATTTCACACGACTGTCCACAAGTAGCATATATGCCAAGGACTCTTGTTTACTACACATGCGCAGTGTGTTGTAAAAGAAAAATACAATAAGGGAACTCCAAATATTATTTCCGTCTGTAGCTACATTTCCCACATATTATTTTAAGACTAGAGATATTTTCATTTATATCTTCCACGACTAGCTAGTCTGTGAGTATATGTACTAGAGATGAACAACGATCGAGAAAGCAAGACTAACAGCGCCCGCAAAGCCGAAAACCCGCACGACAATGTTGTATACGTCGCGTTGTTGAAGTAAAGACTGCTTGCGAGTGTTTCGAGACGTCGAGATTGATCACTCCCGAAGCCTCGAACGTCAAGCAGCCTTGAATCGCCACAGTTGTTTATAGTACTTGACTGAACTTTCATCTACTTTGGCAACTGTTACATATGTATAAACAATCAAGTAGTCTATTTGAAACATCATCTCTACCTTTCAGTGTATAATAATCCGTTCCCCAGTCTTTATTTAGGCCTAATTACTACGCCCTTATTAAAACGCTAGGAATTTTCTTTTCATACGTTTGAGATAAAGTATGAAATCTCAAGTAAAAAGATACTAACATTATGTTTTATGTTTCATAGAAATGAAAATTCATTTGAGATTTTTTTTTTATTTATATAACCATAGGTAATATCATATAATAGAACCAGAACATTTTGATAACTAAGATACTGTTCTTTTTTTTTTTACTCTTATTTAACGACCTGTATCAACTATTAGGTTATTTAGCGTCGATGGGATTGGTGATAGCGAGATGATATTTGGAGAGATGAGTCCGAGGATTCGCCATAGATTACCTGACATTTGCCTTAGGTTTGGGGAAAACCTCTGAAAACCCCAATCAGGTAATCACCCCAAGAGGGAATCGAACCCGCGCCCGAGCGCAACTTCGGATCGGCAGGTAAGCGCCTTAGCCGACCGAGCTACGCCGGTGGCTAATACCGTTCTCTTTTGTCTTTTTGTCTCATTTAAATATTTATAATATTATTTATTTCAATGATGTATGTTATTCAAAGTTACGAAATCTTTCCACACCGAACAAATGCTATTTCGAGAATGACGAGACGAGATTCGAAAGACAAATTAACGAACATGGCGAGCGAGAGCGGCAGTTAGTTTTGTTCATCTCTAGTATGTATCTGTCCAATCGAGTGGTTATGTGTTTATTTATAAACAGTTTTACAATATTACGTAGACTTCCAATTCCGAAAAGCAAATATTTTCAGGAAAGAGTCTAACAGCCTAGTCACTAGTCTTTACAGAGAGGCCAGCTGAAATGAGTGGGAGGAATCGAGATGCGACATAACTACTCGGTCGGACAGTAGGTGTAATATTATTTATGAGGGCAGCTGGAAGACGCGATTCATTACTTCCGATGCAATGTTAAAGCGACTGGTGGGGAAGATGTAAGGCCTAATAGCTTCACTATTTTCCTGCTGTCATGTTATCTCGTTTATTTTTAGTTTTCTTAACAGCTAGAAATTCTACTCATCTTCGTCTTTAACCTTTTCTCCATTCACTAGGTCGCAAGTAATTCCGAGTGAAATAGTCGAACAATAGCAATCGAGATGACAAGTCCTCTAATCTTCCTTAAAAATCTGGTAAGTGACATGTTAACATTTTTCAGATCCTCTTCTAAATCTTATAATTTTAAATTAAAAATTTAGGATGTCCTTGCACGTTTTTCCCGACCATTTGATCAAGTTTTTCATTTGGAATTATTTGTGTTTATAATTGTGAATTCAGTACTTAATATTTTATATTGCTTATTATCCTACGGTGTTTAGTGGGAATAGTTGTGTGTTCAGACTATAGTTTATGTGTTCAGTTTGTATAGTTTTCTGTGGATGTTTTAGTTTGTATAATTTATGTGTTTAGTCTGTATAGTTCTTCGTGTTTAGCTTATATAGTTTGTTTATGTGTTTAGTTTGTAAGTATAGTGTAAGCTCTCTTGGACTGGCTCCCCAAGTGTAGTAGACTTTCAGCTCTCTCTACACTCCTGTAGGAGGCCGTTGCCCTTATGGGGCATCAAGCTTTTCGTATTTCATATTATTCTACGTATTTTCTGTGCACTTTTATTTTAACAGTTAGGCCCTATTATTAAATTTTCATATTAATTTTGGCTATGGTATGAGACCGGTTTTCATCCATCATAGTTATCAGGTAATAGGGAGCTGCAATAACTAGCGGAACCTGGTCTAGCCTGTTTCGACGGCTGGGGGGTAATGTACTGCAGTGACCTTACGTTATACACATACTGGCCGGATAATTCATCCATCCATCCATCCATCCATTCATCCATCCATCCATCTATTTACTTATTTTGGTAGAGTTAGCGCCATGAGGCCTTCTCTTCCACACTACCAGAAGTGAAATACATAATGAAACAATGACAAAAATAGGAAAGTCATACTTAAATATAAAAATAATTTTCTTGCACATTAACAAGCTTACATTGGCTATAATGAAATGTTAACTAAACATGATACATAATTAAATTATTTACAATATTCATATCCTAATTCTACTTTATGATACGCGTAAATGACAATTTATATACACACAGAATAACCTATAAAAATTGGCTACGTGGATAAATGGACGCGAGACTAGCAAACAGCTGGTAGATCTTAATTTTATTGGGACCGGTGCGTCATGGATTTATTATAACGAATAGCCTTTATCTACATCTAACGGCACAGACAAATCAAGATAATTGAGGGGATTAGAACAAAAAGCAGGTAAGTGACATTATTAAAAAAAATTAGGTAAGTTCGTGTTGTGATAGCCCAAAACGATGTTTCTTTGGGATAAAATCAGGTAAGTGATTACACTGTGCAGTGCTGCTATATGGGCATCATTTCACCAAACTAGTGTATAATATTTCATTCCATGTAGAACTTTAACTGTAATTTCCTCAAAACAAGGTTTCCGTCACTTACCTGCTTTTTGTTCTAAGCCCTTCAATTGTTTCTGCGTTCGTATAAGAATTACAGAGTGTGTTACATATGATTGACCATTTCGTCTCTGTTCTATTTTTACATAACAATTTTATCATTGGAGTAAGGATCAATATAAAAAGTGATCCAAAAGGAACTTGACAGTACATCTCTTTAGAATATTCTTTAGTTTTATAGCAGATGAACTAGTTGCAAGAACTTCTGGCTGTGTTTCAATTCAGTTCCAATAGGAAAAAGTTTCTTGTGCTAAGTTTCTACTCCTTTATTTCCAAATTTAATAATATTGACATTTCGAACTTCCTGAGAATAATTTGTTAGAGCAAATAACAATGGGACAAACAAAGTTATACTTCAAAGCTTCCAAAAGAAATATAAAAATTGGACTACGAATGCGTGACAGACGTTGGCATTAACATAACACAATTCTTGAAGACAGACGAGGAGATCTGAAGCTGTCTGTGAAGCAACAATAACAAAAACCTGCTTTAGATAACTTATTGTTTGCGGCATACAAACGCGATTGTACACAAAATGAGAGTATCATATTAGTTACCTTTTCTCGATAGGTGATTAATTTATCGATTTTTCAGGCCAGATGTTCATCGGTAGAGTTCGGACGACAATGATATTACAGGAAAATATTATGTATGGAAGAATACATTAATTAATGAAACTGGTCCTCATATTATCTTCCATAGGGGAATACAATAGAGGAAAGTAATGATAATGAAAAGATATTACCCGGCAGACCACGAAAGATAGGGAAGAATGAACGGTCTTCAAGTGGAATAGTTAGGTAATATATGAATAGTCAAGTATTTATTTTATTTTCCTGAGTTATTTTACGACGCTGTGTCAACATCTAGGTTATTTAGCGTCTGAATTAAATGAAGGTGATAATGCCGGTGAAATGAGTCCGGGGTCCAGCACCAAGTTACCCAGCATTTGCTCGTATTGAGTTGAGGGAAAACCCCGGAAAAACCTCAACCAGATAACTTGCCCCGACCTGGATTCGAACCCGGGCCACCTGGTTTCGCGGCCAGACACAATATTGTCTAGTATATTCAACTCGTAGCTACATTAAAATCTTGTCAAAAGCCACTTTATACACCACAAAGAATTGAAGTCACTGTCATATAGCCCACATAAGGTAGTTTCATTTGTCCAGACACTAACAGATACGAATACATTTCCATTGAGAGTATCAGAAGAATTGTTAAGGAAGATTCACTTGCTTAACCCTTTTTCTCTGTCATTATTTTACAATTTCCTCATTCAGTGTCATTCATGTAGTTAATTTAATCTAGCCCAACAGCCACCGTCACAAATGTGACGATCACAGTTGTAGGAATCATCCATCCATCCATCCCCTAATCCAAACACTGGTATATCCATTCATCAATCCAACTATCAACTCACCATTCCAACTATCAATCCAGCAAACAAAATATAAATCAGAATGAAAGACACAAATGTCACTGCCAGCTTCAACAATTTCATATGCTTATTTTCTCCAGGGAATATCGCTGTACGCATATGCTCTCTTGCCTTTAGAGCATAGCACAATGGTTTATCTTGACCTTTCTGCACCAGACATAAAGGTGATGAGTAATTACGAAATGTTAAAGTGATGGTTAAGAGAAATGAAAAGTGCTTCAAAAGTTTCTCAAAAGCATTTTTCAATATGTCATATTGTTTCTCGCCGAAATCTTAAATTAGTGTAAATGTAAAATGAAACCATTGTGTTATACACATTCAAGCTGATATGATTTAGTGGGATGCGTTTGTGTCTAAAGAAAGGGGCAAAACAGTACAACGTGACGAGAATACAAGTCCCCTCATGCCGGTATGACATCATGTCGCAAACATGTTCACGTCTCACAAAGTAAATATTATTTAATAACTCCTTGAAAAAGGAACAAATATTAAGGATATTTCTGGACAGTTTAAGGTTATATTTATTTACTTATTTAGTCACTTATGTACTTAGATAGCATACTCATTTACTTAATTATTTACACCTATATGTACTTATTTATGTCTATAAATATTTATTATTGTATTTTATGAATACCTATATTCTAGAAACCGCGCCGTGGCGTCGTGGTCTAAAGCATCCTGCCTGGGACTCGCGTTACGGAATGCGAGCTGGTTCGAGTCATCATGGGGGAAGAAATTTTCTCATGAAATTTCGGCCAGTATAGGGACAGGCCCAGCATCGTGATACACTTGGGGAGCTACGATAGGTAGCGAAATCCGGTTACGCAAATCAGCTATAAAGGCTGGGGGGGCTCATCGTGCTAACCACACGATACCTCCATTCTGGTTGGATGATCGTCCACCTCTGATTCGGCATGTGGCCGTGAGGCCAGCAGCCGGCTGGTCGGTCTTGTCCCTTCGTGGGCTGTAGCGCCAAGGATATTATTATTATTATTATTATTATTATTATTATTATTATTATTATTATTATTATATTCTAGAAAAAAATAATTTGTACTAATGTTGTAACAGATTTACTTTTTTCAATGAATTAAAAACTCTTAAATACCCATTCCCGTACAATCGATTTTTACTGTTCACTTTCATGTTCCAACTAACCCTGATGCTTGCCGACTACAGGGGACTTGCTAGTAAGTAGGTAAACGTTGGCTTTCTTCTATATCGACGGAGTAGTGTATCTTCTTAACATGCGAAATAATTATACCAAATAAATCACGTGCTTTTAATTAGTTATTTAACGACGCAGTACCAATTACGAAATTATTTAGCGTCGATGGAATTGGTGATAGCGAGATGATATTTGGCAAGATGAGGCCGAGGATTCGCCATAGATTACCTGACATTTGCCTTATGGTTTGAAGAAACCTTGGAAAAAAGCCAACCAGGTAGACAGTTCAAGCGGAAATCGAATCCGTGCCCGACCGCAATTCCGAATCCACAGACAAGGCCTTAGTCGACTGAGCTACGCCAGTCACAAATCACATGTTACCTCATGTTTCGAAATAGCTAAATTATCACGCCTTTTAAAATATTGTATATAAACTGTTGAAGTGAAGAAAAATATAATTAAAAATCGATGGGTTGTCATAGGTTGCTGAAATGTCATATGCGATAAGCATTATTTTCTTGTCAGCGGTACAGTTTCATCGCCACAGAATGCCGCAACTCGCATACACATCACGCCTAGACGTTGAATGTTAGACGAACAATAGATTCATCGTCATTTTTAATGACTCGTACGTCAAATATTCCAGATGAGTAGGAAAATAAATTTTGTTACTGTCATATAGCTGGAAAATACCGTGCTTTTTTTTCGAATATCCAGTATCAATTCATGGCCATGAATTTCGACAGCTGCCATAGTATATGGTTCTTACATAAGTAATGAGAGAATTATTACATGTCCTAATCATTCAATATAAAACGATGTCTGGCCCAAATCGAGGGAAATAGCATATCTAACATTAGTGCGACAGTTAATGGAATACGGAACTACGTGTTGTGATCCCTATAGAATATATCAGATAAATTCCTTAGAAAGAATCCAGTATAGGGCAGCTAAATTTGTTAAAGGTAAAAGAGAAGATGGGAACGATACGATAAAAGAACTTAAATGGGAAACTTTGGAAAACAGACGTAGGAAAACTAGAATAACATCATTGTATAGAGCACATCTAGGTCAGAAAGCATGGGTAGACATAACGGCTCGGTTAGAAAAGCCAACGTACTATGGTAGGAACGATCATGATTTTAAAATCAAATGTAGGAAACAGAAAACGGATGTAGGTAAATTCTCATTTTTAAATAGAACTATAAATGATTGGAATGACCTACCTGCAGCGGTCTTTGAGGGCTGTCCTTCCTTAAGGAGATTCAAGAATAATTTAAAGAGTTGTGTATAAAGTGAAAATTAAAATTAAGGTGACATTCAACATTTAATTTTTTAAGGTGACATGTATTTATCTAGCCTGACGAGTTTACTTCCTTGGTTTGAATTGTAAATTATTTAAAAATAGCGTGTAAGAGGACCTTAGACTAGAAATGTTTAGTTTAAATGTAGTTCTGTTTATAAGTATGCATAAGAATGCAATTATTTGACTTATTTGAACTGTTGTATCAGTGAAGCGAGGTGAGTCAGTGAAGTTATGGTTTTACAGTGCAGTGAACAGTTCCGATCAGTGATAATTTATAGCGTCAATGAAATGTGTTCTATAGTGTCAGTGAAATGTGTTACAGAGTGTCAGTGAAATGTGTGCTAAAGTGTCAGTGAAATGCGTCATAGTGCCACTACAGGGAATGAGATGAGAGTAAAGTGAAAGACTATTGAAACTTATGTAGGACCTATACATAATTATGTAGGTTGTGTTGTAAAATTAGGTGTTTTATTTTGTTTTATTATTATTGTGTTAAATTGTATTGTGTATTCTTATTGTATTGTGTATAAAATTGTATATGTGTTGTAAATTGTATTATGTATTGTAAATTTTATTGTGTATTGCTTATCAATTTAACTGTGTATTGTTAATATTGTATATACCACTGCCACCGGGTGCTTGCCCACTTGCAGTGTAAATAAATACATACATGTCGCTGAGATTACGAGATGCTGCCTGAGCTCACCTCACAGTCCGGTAATTACGTCAGTATCACTGAGCTAAGATGAAAAACCTCGTCTTTATTTGTTCTTGAACCAGGAATCTTCATTGCGTTGAAAGATTTCGTAGGTTTAAAATAACATGAGAAAAAATTAAGGTAATGGAAAAGAGAGGACTCCAAGTGACCGCAAACTTTGGCACCTCACAAGAGGAAACCGCTAACAAGAGGAAAAGCCTGAAAAAAGCAAAAGTAAGATGTTAGTTTCCGATTTACAACAAAATTTAATATTTACTTGGTATTTCCTTCGAGTAGGAAGCGGTAGGTGCGTAGTGCTAACCACACTGCCTCTTCCTAAACAGCGAGATATGTGGTACATGAACAATATGGATTCTACTTCCCTGCCTGCGTCCACACAAGCACTCTTACTTAACTCGACGTCCTGAGGGATCTGTAGACTTAATATTCCATTAAAATCTCTCCTGTAGCTATACTTCCATGAATCTCGTCTTAATTATGTCGAAACAACGGATTTAGCCTACATACAAATTCTCAATAGCTGTGATGGCTAGAAGGCAGGTCAACATAATATTATATCTGATAAACACATTATCCAGAGCTTTAGTTGAGGGAGTACGGGGACAACCATGCGTACAGACGATTGATACAACATTGGATGGCGAAGAGATGAGCCGTGCATGGCGGGTCAGCAGTTCAGTCAACCAGGCAGGGAGCACTGAGGTAGTTAAAACGGGTATGCAGTATCATGGTATAAGTTAACGAGAAATGTGGGTTACAATGGATCCATGAAGAACCAAGAACAAAAGATAAATGTAAAATAGGTGCACTAACAGCGGATCTTCTACAGTCTGGATTATTGATGCCGGAGACCTGAGGCAGATATTGCGGCAGGATGTTTGCGTCATTATCATTACCCCTGCCCTGCTTTTTTATTTCTTATCATATATAAAATGGAAATGATAAATTAATACTGTCACTGTATTGTGCCTCCACGAAATAAATTATCGATAGAAGACTCGATAGTTAACTATCCACTAGCGGTCATATTACATATCTGTATAATTTTTATACCAGACTTATACAGACTTACACCATGTCACTAATAAACCACATGTAAGCAATGAATGCATAAGCAGTGTGTAACTATACGTACAAATTACTTTGCTATAGTTATACACACGAAATTCCCTATTTAAGCGTCATATACCGAGAAAAATGGCCGTCTATCTAACAGCTGTTCATTTCGACTGTCATCTTACGACTCTGGTTACCTTGTAACCACAGAACAACAAATCAAAGAGCACATAATAATTATAATAATACTTCTGTAGCTGTATTATTAGATCTGACTATAGCGTGGTAATCGATTAGAGATAGTTGTATTATCGATACTTAGTTCGGCACACTAGTGCATATTACTGCATTCAATAAAGAATTTCAGTTATTCTGTTATCTTTCGTAATAAAATAATGACGAAACTATGACGTAACTGTATAACCGTTATACTGTTATACACGACGTAAATAGTCATTATTAGTAAGGAATTTACACACGACTTATAAACGAGCTATTCACGTTATAAGTATGAGGCAGCTAAATGTCTGTATAAAAGTTTTTATTAGTCAGCCCGTAGAAATGATTAGTGGAGTTGGAGACAGAGACCTAGCCAAGTTGTATGTCCATTATTTTAACTATAGGAGTTATGTCAGACAATTTTTTCTTAGGTCACTTCTACGTTCCGTAAATCTGCAATAGATTTGCATCCCACCCAGAGTGTTTAGCACCTTCAAAATATATCGCCTTTTGCTGGATTTGAACCTCGAATTCAAATTGTATTCCATATTTGTACCGTCATTTTTATGAAGGAAATGTGTTATAGTTCAAGTACTCTTTTTTATATTTTATAGCATCTAACGAACTTCCCAGTCCAATGTACCATTCACAGAACATTTAGCAATAAATGGGACGATACTTTACGTTCAGTATTCAAAATATATAGATTTCAAAAGGGAAAAAAATGGTATTCCATATATGTAACATTTCCTTTACAATTTGCTTACAATTCTGACACACTGAGAAGAAAATTGTCCCAAAAGCTCAGTTCTTGAAGGTAGAGTCCGTTTTTGCGGATAATTTCGACCATTACGATCACGATGGTAAATAACGTGATTACGATAGTGATCACAATTGAAAATCGTGATAGTGATCGTATCGATATATCAATGGTAAGTATGATCGTAACGATAATAATTTAATAATAAACACAACAATAATTATCTAATAATGAACGCAACATTAATAATAACAATAATAATGTGTGAAGAGAAGCGACTAAAAGCATTTGAAGGAGAAGGGGTCCACACCTGTGGAGTAACGGTCAGCGCGTCTGGCCGCGAAACCAGGTGGCCCGGGTTCGAATCCCGGTCGGGGCAAGTTACCTGATTGAGGTTTTTTCCGGGGTTTCTCCTCAACCCAATACGAGCAAATGCTGGGTAACTTTCGGTGCTGGACCCCGGACTCATTTCACCGGCATTATCACCTTCATATCATTCAGACGCTAAATAACCTAGATGTTGATACAGCGTCGTAAAATAATCAAATAAAATAAAAAAAAAATAAAAGGAGAAGGGTGGAGAGCACTGTGAAGAGAACAGACAGAATAAAAAACAAAGCTGTGTTGGAAAGAGTGAATGAAGAAAGAATGATGCTGAAACTGATCAAAAAGAGGAAAATGAATTGGCTGAGTCGGTGGTTGAGAAGAAACTGTCTTCTTAAGGATGTACTGGAAGGTATAGTGAACGGGAGAAGAGTTCGGGGCAGAAGAAGATATAATGCGAGTCTTTCCATTCAAGGTAGAATTCACAGTTCTATTCCCCAATATGTTTAATTTCATTGATGTTTTAATTGATATTCAAAATAACACACGCATCAAACTGAACAGCAGTAAGGAATATAGCAGTAAATCACTACTTGAGAAAGAAAACGTTCTTAAAACTATTACAGAACACTGAAAACGGCACGATATTACACGAATGCAATTTTTTTTTAAGTGAGCTGTGTTTACCACAAATTTAAAACAACGAAACTATTGGTTTAAGTATTGATTTACTGCAACAAATTTTTAACCAGATCTACGCAAAATAGACAGTCCTAAGTCTGTTAAACTGGGAAGGAAAATACTGATGCACTTTAGTCCCTTTGGAGCCAATTCGGATGCAACCGAGAGCCAATTCGGAGTTTAGAATTTTATAATCTAGGAACCAATCCGGGAAATGAGACCCATTTCGGATGCACCCAAAAGAAGTATGGATCGTGAAAATCTTTATTAGGCCTATAACACAAATGAATATGATAGCGGTAACTTTTATGATAACCGTGGGAGTGATTGTAATAATAATGATTTATTTCTATAAGTTAATTAATTATTATTGTAACTTGCCGCTGTTTCTACACGCAGCGTCATTAAACACTCCAAGTTCTAGTAAAACTGGAGCGAGTGAAAGTACTGTCTGAAACGGGAGCCCCGCACTTGTGCGGCAACTTCTCCAACACTGAAGTTAAGCGTGTAGCATTACATCTTAGATCCAGGCATCACAACATCCCAAATGACATACAAGTGAATGTTCACTTCTCACAAAATTTAATGTTACTAACCACTTACTTCATCATTCTAAGTTACAGCTCTTTCACTCCACTGAACGATTGAAAGATGCAATCAAAAACAAGATCAGCACACTAATGAACAAAGTTTGCAAACTGATCCACGAAGCAATATTGGGATAGAAATGAAGTTACTATATCAACAATGTACCTAATGACAGAAAATCTATTACTAAGAACACGTGCTCATTATAAATAAGGAATTGATAAAAGACTCTAAGAACAATAAATGTAGGTTTCGAAATTTTATCTTCACATGGATTATTACTTTCACATGTAATTGAAACTACTTGACACTATGATCCTCATCAAAGTAAGAAATGGATATAGAATGTGTTACTCTGCGAGCTTGGGAAACTCTCAAGAAATTATATTATATTATATTATATTACATTACATTACATTACATTATACTATACTATACTATATTATATTATATTACATTACATTATATATTATATATCGTCACGTGAATGCAAGAACTAGGTAACTAATCGAACGATACCAGCGACATCCATTTTCCAATGTAAAAAATAGGTAAAAGAAAACGAGACATATTCCTTAGTGCAATAAATAAGTAAACAGGCAATGTGTCAAAATAGGAAACAGGAAAAATTGAGTTTTATATATATATATATATATGCAAAAAGTATAGTAATAATTTAACCCATCTCTCTATTTACTAGCATAGCCTAGCATTTTTCTGCTGATCCGGAAATATGCTCGGGCGTGGGTTCGATTCCAGTTTTGAATGTTTACCTAGTACGTTTTTCTAAGGTTTTTCCCAACTGTAAGGAGAATGTCAAATTATTTTATGGCGAAATACTATCTCGCTATCACCAATTCAATCGACACTAAATAAACTATTCTTAGAGACTCGTACTTCCAATGGCGGAAGGAGTGAAATGAGTTTCCCGAGAGAGTTCGTGGAAAACTGGATCTTCTCTGTTTCAGATGCCCTGTAACATTGCGTTGTGTAGCAGGATATGCGAGGATCAAAGGTAATGAAATTGCAGATAGGTTGGCAAAGGAGGGTTCGGTAAATATTTTTATAGGATCGGAACCTGCCCTTGGTTTCACTCCGCGGAAGATCAGATAGGAAATCACGCAATGACACACTATGGAGAAATTTCACCAATGTTAGACAAGCTCGAATATTGAGAGAGGAGCCAAACAGAAAGAAAGCTAGGAAAGCTATAGATGTAGCGGATCTCTTAATAGGACACACCACTCTAAGGAAACATCTGCATGTAATGGGACCGACCAGAGATCTCACATGCAGAAAGTGTGCAAGAGAACTTGAAACTTTTCTTCACATATTATGCGACTGTGAACATTAAATTTGTCCCCAATCAGATATGTCCTCTTGGGCTCCGATAAACTACTCCTTCAAGGAAACTTCGGGTCTTGAATAAACTTTCCAGTTATTTTGGACAAAATGAACCCACTTCAGTGGCTTACGCGTACAGGACCGAAATAAGTCGAACCATTTCAATTCGTTCATTCTCATAAGGGAAATATATTTTGTCGACCATAAACAACTGCGCTCTGTCAGCCTGAGAGTCTATCTTCAAACCCCCAAAAATATAGGCTTCACCACTGCTCGTAACGTGCAGAATTTTGGTCTTTCTTCGGAGAAGTCCCGTATTGATGTAACAGTCCTTAATCTATATTCATAAAATTATCTTATCACTGATCCAGAATCACATTGGATTATTGATTGTAAGTGGTAGGATTAACAAATTACCACAGCACCTTCCAACGAATATTTTACGTCCAATTAGATGCAGCGCATATCTAACATGGATTTATAACCGGAGATAGAACGATTTCCTTTGGGGGGGGGTCACAGAAGGATGATGAAATATGAGGAAATTGAGAATGTGGAACATTTAAAGAACCGTATCATTAAAGCCTGTGCTAAAATCATTCCGAAATTTTCTCTCCACATTCTCAATTTTCTTTTCATATACCAAACTCTTTATGTAATCCCTAAAAAAAAAATTAAAGGTGTTAAATCTGGAGACCTGGCCGGCCATTTACTTGTCCACGCCGACCAATCCAATGTCCAGGGAACTGTTCGTCCTGTCTGCTGCAACATTTCTGTGGCTTAATCCATCAGAATGAACAATGATATCAATTCTTCTCTCTTTCGATAATGTCATCACAAGAATCAAGAAATTTGTCACAGGAAAGGTTTAAATAATCACAACAATGCATTGAAACTGTCACAGGTTAACCTAACAGTAAAGGAGGAAAAGTTAATTACCAGAATTGCATTAAAATACCTTTTCTAAAGCCTCCTTAGTACTGCACCATGTTACAAAATATCGGAAGATGCAGTAACTAATGTTTGTGTCATTAAGACAGTTATCTTTAAATAACTTGACAACGATTAGAAATATCTCAAAATGGATTGCACCATTGATTTTTTTTTTTCAGAAAATTTCACATGATTTTGAGTACTTACATGACCCCATTTCAATTTAAAATTTTAAAGTTGCATCCAAAATGGCGGCTTTTGAGATAGCTGAGGGCTAGAATCGAATGTGCCACTGGTAGAGCATCGGGTCTTACAAATACTGTTAACAGCTATAGTAATCGAAAATCTAGCATATGGAAGATATTTATATGGTTCCAGACTTTTGATTCACTCTGTACATAAACAATGAAAAATTAACATTCATTATTGCCCCTGAAACCTTACTTAGCTAAGTATAGCAAAATGTAAATTATAGCAAATATTGTCGATTTTTGTAAACAAGATTCTAAGATCCTTATATAAACTAAAGAGCTATACCACAACTGTTTCAGTAGGTTGCTTCACATTTGTTATCATTTGTGTGGTCACTATACCCTTTTCCATATGACTTAGTTCATGAAAGGCGAGGCTTTCCCAGAACAACATGAGCAATTCGCGCTTAAGCAAGTTGCCTAGTTGGATTTTTAAGACTCAATCTGTGATAGTTATAGCAAGTTAAATACTGTAGCCAAGAATAAAATGAGACGCATGAAGTAAGTCGCGTGAAAAGCGTTATTGTTGTAGGTTGAGTGCTATCACCCTTAATAATAGCAGATGCACCAACACTTGCATATTATCCGTAGTATTAGCAGATTCTTCGTTATTACTAACATGTTTACTTCCACTTTGCTCTATACTTTTAGAAAAGGAACTGAATGAGCATTCTCTAGAGTAGCGGTCGTCAGCGCAGAGCACCCTGGGGCTATCGTCATTTACTCGCGGAAAACACAGTGCACCATGGTGCACTCGTAGCTGCTAGCGGATATGATCTCTACTTCTTTCTGCTGCACGACGGTGCACGTGGGACGGCCCCACTTACCCTTTGCACATTTCAACGAGTGCTGACGACCACTGCACTAGAAAATGCTCCAGGCTTATCTAAATTCTTTCTTACTCATACTATAATTAATGCCTATATTTAAAAACATAACGTTTACGTAAACATTGATGTTTGGCACACCTACATGGAAACAGCTGTTTTTCGTAACACATTATTGGTTAGAAAGTTCTTTGTTGTACGTGTACTGCAAACATATTGTTAGGATTCATATGTGAGAACCTCCAAGGATTAAGAAAGCGGACCCGACTAAATAAATCGTGAAGAGAAAAAACAAAGACGTTATGGAAGAGCGAGAACTGAAGGTGGACGAGGAAAATGCCGACAAAAAAATGGACACAGAGTGACAAAACGGCGGTCATTCGTATGAAGCCTTTCTGTACCACTTATCCTTTAACCTCCCAACATCTCCACGTACCTATTAATTTTACCTATTTTGACAAAGAGATTCTTTCCTTTGGATCTATTCTGCTAATATTACGCGGAGAATGAATAACAGCTTGTTGTTGAGTTAGTGTCCGATTATTTTCACTTATTTTCATACTTTTTTGCCTTTTTTTTTCATACTTTTTTGCCTTTAAACAGCAGTTTTGATCCATTCCGAAAACTCCCTTCAAACATAGATATGTCTGCTATTTGAATGTTCGATGTCTACTGACCTCTGTGGATAGGCACAAACATCTCTACCTCACTTTTGAACGAAGATCAAGAAATGAACTATATATATATATATATATATATATTAATATTTATATTTATGTGAACTGCGTTCAGTGATAGGATCACAGAAATACACATTAATACAGCGCGAAATGTAAAGGACTCCAAATAAAAATAGGCCTACTTACAGGAGATTTATCAATAGTAATCTCACTAGAGGTCTGATTTATCTAGAGAAAATCAAAACTCGACTGGGATTTAATTGACTATTACACGATTACAGTGATCACAGGGGGTACATGAGGGCAGTTCTTCCTTGAGGAATAGGTCTTTTAACCCTTAAATACTTTGGACAGTTATTGTCACGTAACTAATATGGAGGGGCCTATGAGATCTCTGTTTATTACTTATATTTATAAAATAAGAATTTATCATGTATAACATCTGCAACATACTGACCATTGATGCATGATCACAGAATATTATAATATGTAAATTTATGTCGTTTGGAAAACTGAAATAGTATAAAGCAGTTACAAACAGGAGAAATAATAAAAAATGCAATAATGACTTGCGGCTTTTTCCAACGTCATCATTTTTAGACTTACTAAACGATTATCATGTTTTTATATTGTCAAAATAATAATAATTCAGAATATAATGCAAATATTCACTACATCACAACATATCAGTGAAATATTTTGGTCAATTTTTGTTCAATTTTTTAGAACGGAAAATATATAGTGTATAAAAACATACTTTTCACTCGCCAGTTTAAAAAAATTGAAGAGCGCAACACTTTTTATAACACTGCACTCCTTCATAGGACCATTCAATCTTCGTGCAAACACCTCACACAAATTTCCCTAGAGCTCTCTAAGCAAATAGGAACTCCACATCGAGAGCCTGGATTTGTTTTTTTCTCTTCAAACGTGGAAACCACGTTGCCTAGAAAGTCTTGCTTTTTCCGTCTTGTTTACATGTAAAGATGACAGTTATACCACACTTTTTCAGCCTTGTTTACATGTAAAGATGACAGTTATACCACACAACAATCCGAAAAATTAAAAGAAATAACGAAAACAATGTATGTCTGTTAGATCACTTCATACAAACTGAACTGAATATCACTTGAGAAAAATTGAGATAACCCACGTGACCTTCTCGTGGTGCAGGTCTCGTCCGAACTGGAAGACAGACAAAGCAACGGAGGAATTGGCTTGAAGATAAGATAAACCGAGAAGGAGGAAAACCGGGAGCGGTCAAGCAGACAGTCCATAGTATTTAAGGGTTAATAGGCCTATACACAGACATTTCAAGAGATGGTTATGTCTTTGAGTGTACCCTAGTTCAAGAGTTTTTCTTAAAAGACTGTCATAAGTTCATGGTGTGCCACGTAACAAGAAATAATATATACTAAAAAACGATGAATCAAATGGAAAGAGAAATATTATAAGAATAAAAAACTTTTCTAGTCGGGATTAAACCCCGACCTCCAGCACGAGAGACCATTGTGCTACCCACTAGACCACAGACCGAGTGGCGAACATTTAATTAACCCTCGATGATCGATTATCGATTAGAAGGTCAGATAGCAGTCTCCCTTGGAAACGACAACGAGTGAACCGCGCGTTAAAACTTTGATTCTATTCCGAACAAGAGTCCGGCCAGTTTCTCTTGGGACGACTATACATCTTAATGCATTGAAAATTTAGCTACTAAATAGCATAGACATCTAATTTATGACGATTAATTATTATTTCTTGAATTTGTTATGCCTTGTATTTAAACACAGAATTCTTAATACTAAGAGGTGAAGAGAAGATACAATATGTCTCCGAACATTCAATTAATCCTCTGCTGTGGTTCTAAATCAAATTAACATCCGTGTATTTGTGAACGAGTGTCTGAGTGAATGTTAGGAATCCCTGTCAGTTCTGCCAAAGACAAGTTTGTTTGTGTGGAGAACCACGCTTAACCGCAGAAATTCCTTGTATAATACATAATTTAATTACAGCACTGTCTACAATGTTTAACTCTAGACGAAAATTTTAATTTACTTCATTCAGTAGTAATTATAACTGTTATTCACCTGTGTCAAACATTTTCAAGTGTGTCAACTATCCTTTGCATTTATTTTCCAATTATTAAACTCTCAGTTCAAAATATACTGTTGATGAAGTGTAAATTTGTAATTCAAACACTGTATTCTAGAATATCAACTGAAAGGCTAATATTAAGTCGATTTTTCTCTCTCCTTTATGATAATTAAGTATGTAACATAGTGCGTAAGTTATTTACCGCAGAATAGCAAGAGCTTACGGAAAACAAGATCTATTCCACTATAACCCGGTGACTATTGAACGATAATAATGAAACTCATGTCGCACGGAATAAAATTTGCGTTTACAGGACTTCTTGTACCAGAGTTTGACGTGTCAGGTCAAATAATGAAAACTGAATCAATATTGCATCATAAAATGAGCAACATTAAACAGCAATTTTAAGTAAATTGCCAGGGCATTAGTATACAGGTAATGTCGTGAGAAATTCCAGTAATTCACCTCTTTTAACCTAATATTTTATGCTGTTAAGGTATTTTACTGGTATACATAGTACACGTAGCTCATAGTTTCCTTCCTATCCTTACCTAAACATTTCAGACTTGGTTTTAACTAAATATGAAAAATCGAAATTAAAAATATTTGAAATAAATTGTTGACTGATTCGAGACAAAATTACCCGATAATAAATATTTGAAAAAATACACAAATAAAAAAGTGCCCAAAGTAATGTGGTAGATGCAGAGGAAAATAATGAAAGAAATAAAATACATCTGCAAAAATAATAACGATCTGGAACTTCATTTACAGTTGAAGAAGAAAGTATAAATCGAATAGACAATGAAAATTGTGAGAACGATGTTTGGAAATATTAAGCAAGGTCAATAGAACGAACTCAATTGGAAACAGTAGAGACTTCAATGATAATGTGTGTGAAACGATATCAAACAGACAAATTGTGGTTTTATATTATTTATGCAATCTAATATGGGAAAGACTTAACGCAATTGTAGTTATTCGTATTTCAAGTATGAATAGAATTCTGGAAGAAACGCTAAAGGAACTAGGTCGGAGAAGGAAAATATCGTCTTGGTGATAATTAGACAGCGGAACTTCATGCAATTGCATGTTATTGTTGATTTAGAATATTACAAAAGTAAAAGTGAATCTTTGCTAACCACGGTTTTTACGTCCGAATGAAGCCAAACATTATTTTACATCAATGTATATTTCGAGGATTTTCCTTTTTAAATGCATATATATTTTTATTTTCATATTTAAATGCATATATACAAATCATTCCTTGTTTTGCCCAATTTATTTTCTAATTTCAAAACTTATTTGACAAACGTAGGAGTAATTCCAAGAAATACAAAAATTAAGTGAAAAATAAAATCAATAATCGGTTAATTACTGTTGATGGCATGATTTTGCTGTGAAGTCAATGAATACTTGTCCCTAGTGGGTCGTTTTCCACTTTAACACGAGGCTAGCTACTACCCTCTGTGTACATACTAGCCGCGTTAACATGAGGCTAGCTACTACTCAGTGTACATACTAGCCGTGTTAACATGAGGCAAGCTACTACTAAGTGTACATACTAGCAGCGTTAACATGAGGCTAGCTACTACTCAGTGTACATACTAGCCGCGTTAACATGAGGCTAGCTACTACTCAGTGTACATACTAGCCGCGTTAACATGAGGCTAGCTACTACTCAGTGTACATACTAGCCGTGTTAACATGAGGCTAGCTACTACTCAGTGTACATACTAGCCGTGTTAACATGAGGCTAGCTACTACTCGGTGTACATACTAGCCGCGTTAACATGAGGCTAGCTACTTACTACTCAGTGTACATACTAGCCGCGTTAACATGAGGCTAGCTACTACTCAGTGTACATACTAGCCGCGTTAACATGAGGCTAGCTACTACTCAGTGTACATACTAGCCGTGTTAACATGAGGCTAGCTACTACTCAGTGTACATACTAGCCGCGTTAACATGAGGCTAGCTACTACTCAGTGTACATACTAGCCGCGTTAACATGAGGCTAGCTACTACTCAGTGTACATACTAGCCGCGTTAACATGAGGCTAGCTACTACCCTCAGTGTACATACTAGCCGCGTTAACATGAGGCTAGCTACTACTCAGTGTACATAATAGCCGCGTTAACATGAGGCTAGCTACTACTCAGTGTACATACTAGCCGCGTTAACATGAGGCTAGCTACTACTCAGTGTACATACTAGCCGCGTTAACATGAGGCTAGCTACTACTCAGTGTACATACTAGCCGCGTTAACATGAGGCTAGCTACTACTCAGTGTACATACTAGCCGCGTTAACATGAGGCTAGCTACTACTCAGTGTACATACTAGCCTCGTTAACATGAGGCTAGCTACTACTCAGTGTACATACTAGCCGCGTTAACATGAGGCTAGCTACTACTCAGTGTACATACTAGCCGCGTTAACATGAGGTTAGCTACTACTCAGTGTACATACTAGCCGCGTTAACATGAGGCTAGCTACTACTCAGTGTACATACTAGCCGCGTTAACATGAGGCTAGCTACTACTCAGTGTACATACTAGCCCCGTTAACATGATGCTAGCTACTACTCAGTGTACATACTAGCCGCGTTAACATGAGGCTAGCTACTACTCAGTGTACATACTAGCCGCGTTAACATGAGGCTAGCTACTACTCAGTGTACATACTAGCCGCGTTAACATGAGGCTAGCTACTACTCAGTGTACATACTAGCCGCGTTAACATGAGGTTAGCTACTACTCAGTGTACATACTAGCCGCGTTAACATGAGGCTAGCTACTACTCAGTGTACATACTAGCCGCGTTAACATGAGGCTAGCTACTACTCAGTGTACATACTAGCCGCGTTAACATGAGGCTAGCTACTACTCAGTGTACATACTAGCCGCGTTAACATGAGGTTAGCTACTACTCAGTGTACATACTAGCCGCGTTAACATGAGGCTAGCTACTACTCAGTGTACATACTAGCTGTGTTAACATGAGGCTAGCTACTACCCTCAGTGTATATATTAGCCGTGTTAACATGAGGCTAGCTACTACCCTCAGTGTACATACTAGCCGTGTTGACATGAGGCTAGCTACTACCCTCAGTGTACATAGTAGCCGTGTTAACATGAGGCTAGCTACTTCCCTCAGTGTACTTATTAGCCGTGTTAACATGAGGCTAGCTACTACCCTCAGTGTACATACTAGCCGTGTTAACATGAGGCTAGCTACTACCCTCAGTGTACTTATTAGCCGTGTTAACATGAGGCAAGCTACTACCCTCAGTGCACATACTAGCCGTGTTAACATGAGGCTAGCTACTACTCAGTGTAATACTAGCCGCGTTAACATGAGGCTAGCTACTACTCAGTGTACATACTAGCAGCGTTAACATGAGGTTAGCTACTACCCTCAGTGTACATACTAGCCGTGTTAACATGAGGCTAGCTACTACCTTCAGAGTACATAGTAGCCGTGTTAACATGAGGCTAGCTACTACCCTCAGTGTACATATTAGCCGTGTTAACATGAGGCTAGGTACTACCCTCAGTGTACATATTAGCCGTGTTAACATGAGGCTAGCTACTACCCTCAGTGTACTTATTAGCCGTGTTAACATGAGGCAAGCTACTACCCTCAGTGTACATACTAGCCGTGTTAACATGAGGCTAGCTACTACTCTGTGTACATACTAGCCGCGCTAATTAACATGAGGCTAGCTACTACTAAGTGTACATACTAGCAGCGTTAACATGAGGCTAGCTACTACTCGGTGTACACACTAGCCGCGTTAACATGAGGCTAGCTACTACTCAGTGTACATACTAGCCGCGTTAACATGAGGCTAGCTACTACTCAGTGTACATACTAGCCGCGTTAACATGAGGCTAGCTACTACTCAGTGTACATACTAGCCGCGTTAACATCAGGCTAGCTACTACTCAGTGTACATACTAGCCGTGTTAACATGAGGCTAGGTACTCAGTGTACATACTAGCTGTGTTAACATGAGGCTAGCTACTACCCTCAGTGTATATATTAGCCGTGTTAACATGAGGCTAGGTACTACCCTCAGTGTACATACTAGCCGTGTTAACATGAGGCTAGCTACTACCCTCAGTGTACTTATTAGCCGTGTTAACATGAGGCTAGCTACTACCCTCAGTGTACATACTAGCCGTGTTAAAATGAGGCTAGCTACTACCCTCAGTGTACATACTAGCCGTGTTAAAATGAGGCTAGCTACTACCCTCAGTGTACATACTAGCCGTGTTAACATGAGGCTAGCTACTACTCAGTATACATACTAGCCGTGTTAACATGAGACTAGGTACTATTAAGTGTACATACTAGTCGTGTTAACATGAGGCTATCTACTAACCTCAGTGTTTATACTAGTTATATTTACATGAGGTTAGCTACTACTTAGTGTACATATTAGCCGTGTCAATATTAGGTTACCTACTGCTCTGTGTCTATACTGGCCGCGTTAACAAGAGGCTAGTTATTACTCAATGTACATACTAGTTGTGTTAAATATAAATTTTCAGGTGTCAAGGAGAAAATTCGCATCGCCTAGAGGTCATCCATACTTTTACCATCTTTTAGTCTGATTTCATAGAACAAAAAATTAATGTATTTAGACACCTGCGACAATAATTCACGTGTTGAGGTAATGGAACTGCTGCGAAAAAAAATTGCAGCTAATACACTCTGATTTCATAGAAACAAAACTAACTGTATTTAAACAGCTGCAAAATTGAAGTTTCGTTTAGTGTAAATTTTCATTTCAACAAGTTTTACTCTACAGTCAAGCGAAGAACCAGTACGTGATTAATCTGCTTACAAGTTTTACCACGGACATGCCGAAAGAAGAAAGAAGCAGAAAAGATTTATTCAAGAATTGGATTTCTGAAAACAAATGTTTTCTAATGTTGGGAAAATAGTCTTTGTGCAGTACGGCTTCCTAACACTTAATTTTCTAAATTATTTTCATTCATATCACATTATTAAAGCTTTAATATGTATTTTTTACTGCATACAATTCAATTTGAGCGCATTTTTCTCAGTTTTTATTACACAGTTTCATGCATATTTTCAGGTTCATTAGTGCATAAAGTTCCGGGGTCTAGTGATAATGTTGTGAACAATAGTAGGAAGTGGACTTACAGTCGAGAGTTAATGTAGTATTAGCGTATAGTAGTACAGTATATAGTTTTTATAATTCTTTATTTTACGACGCTTTATCAACTCCTATGGTTATCTAGCGTCTGAATAAAATGAAGGTCATAGTGCCAGAGAAATGAGTCGAGTGTCGTGCGCCTAAGGTTACCCAGCATTTGTTCTTAATGGGTTGAGGGAAAACCCCGGAGAAATAGTCGATCAGGTAGTTTGTCCCAACCAGGATTTAAACCCGGGCCCACTTGTTTCACTGTGAGGCATGCTAACCGTTACTCCATAATGGTGGACGAAATATAGTTTAACATACTGTACCATCGGTATAGCAATAAAATTATAGGAAAATATAAATAGAGAATTGTGGTGCAACTTAACTATAGGAATGTGAAGGCACACGATACTGATATTGTTGATAGATAACTATCTTTATCATATCTTATATACCTAAATGCATTGCATTTATATATTTGTTTTTTATTTTCATTTAGTGAACTAAGTTAACTAAATGCGTATATTTCGATATATTTTTTGTTACATTTTTTCTGTCAAGTTCCACATGAAAGTTCTTCAAAATATTATTAAATACTCCTATTTACAAAATAAAACTGCGTTTCATTACCCTGCGAGGTTCTTCGCCTAACTGCATCCGTAGGGAAGCAGTAGTGCCTCAGAAACTAATTGCGAATGTGTTTTGTTTATGCTTCATTAAAGTTTAAATATATTTGCTGCGTAGTAAACAGTAGCGAGTAAGATAATGAAATTCGACGGTAATGATAACTTGATTATAATAGAGAATATAATGATTGCTGTCGATTACGATGTGAATTATTATGATGCTGTTTATTGTGACGAATTATTATTATTATTTCAGTTTACAATACATCAACATCTTCTGACAGGTAGTAGTGGAAAGAACAACCCTCTGATCCCGGCATATGGAAGGTAAGGGCCAAGTACAATTTAACATAAGACAAATAGAAACATAAATTATATAAGGCGCGAACTGATCTAAATTGTATGGCGACTATTTGTTCACTCTTTTACCCGGAACTATTTCTTGTGATAATAGTAATAAAAATAAAAGCGTAAATAAATATTTTAGAGTTACCCAAAACGTCATGCTATTTTACGTCCTGTTTTATATGCTCATATTCATGTCTATATTTCCAGGATGTATTTGAAAATAACGTTCTTTAGTTAAATCTATAAATTATTTATAAGAGGTCTGTACGCAGACGATCTGATAAGAATGATAAGACAAGCAGAAAAGACAACAGAGATCAAACAGAAAGAAGTAGAAATATACTACGAGTATATTACTGGAAAGTGACAACGGCATAAGCAGAAAAGAACTTAAAGAAAAAAGCATATAGAGAGAAAGATGGGCAGAGGTATAGAATGCAGACAGACACAGAAAAAGAGAAAAATTTAAAGGGTAGCCATACACAGAATAAGGGACAGGCAGGCAGGAAAGAGGACAGACAGATTAGGGTGACATACAAACAGAGACAGACCGAGACAAAGAGACCAGGACAAGCAGACAGACTGACACAGACAGAATAGACATTGGCATATTGTATATCAAGATCTTCCTTACTATTGTAACAGAAAAAAAAATGACTGATTTCTTACGTTTAATTTTTTTTATTTTAGTCGCTTTATCAACAGCTTAGGTTATTTAGCGTCTGAAGGAGATGAAGGTAGTAATGCCGGTGAAATAAGTCCCGGGTCCAGCATCGAAAGTTACCCAGCATTTGCTCATATTGGGTTGAGAGATAACCCCGGAAAAAACCTTAACCAGGTAACTTGCCCCTACCGGGAATCGAACCCGGGCTACCTGGTTTTGCTGCCAGACGCGCTAACCGTTACTCCACAGGTGTGGACTACGTTTAATTAAAATTTCTAAATACTGTATGTGTTTTTTTAGTTGGTTATTTAACGACGCCGTATCATTGACGTGTTATTTAGCATCGATGAGATTGGTGATAGCGAGATGGTATTTAAAATAAGGTTCTATAAGGTTTTAATATGAACCGTTTTAACCTATGTAGTGAGACATGGAGCCTCACTAAAAGATCAGAAACAGCTTTAAGTAACTTTGAAAAGAAAGTACTTAGGAAAATATATTGACCGATAAAGGTTAATGGCCAGTGGAGGATACGGCATAATAAGGAATTAGGATACGATAAATAAAATGAATCTGACATTGCTACTTTTATTAAATTAAAGAAACTAGAATGGGCTGGTCTTATACAAAGCTCTCAATAGATCGAGTACCAAAAAAAAAGTGCTTACAGCAAGATTTATGGGGAGTAGGCGAATTGGAAGGCCGAAGAAATGATGGAAAGATGATATTAAGGAAGATGCTGCAAACCTGCTTAAGTGTCGCAACTGGAGGCTTGCCGCAAAATATAAATGACTGGAGGCAGAAAATCAGGGAGGCCAAAGCTCGAACTTGAGCCAATTAGCCATTGGATGGGTGGATGGATAGTATTTGGCAAGATGAGGCCGAGGATTCGCCACAGATTACCTGGCATTCACCTTACGGTTGGGGGAAACCTCGGAAAAAACCAATCAGATAATCAGCCCAAGCGTGGATCGAACCCGCTCCCGAGAGCAACTTCAGACCGGCAGGCAAGCGCCTTAACCGACTGAGCCACGCCGGTGTCTCTGTATGTGTTTCATCGTCACAAATCTCATAGGTCGTAAAATGAAAATATCAAAATTTTCCTTCTGATTTGTTACGAGATACGTATTCTTTTTCTAATAATGTAGGTCTAGTGTTCGCTCTTAATGAAGTGTTAAGTTCAGAAATAAAATAAAACCATCACAATTTACACTCAGAGTCATCAGAAATATTAGTTTAATGAAGTACCAGAAATATTCCTTTTTTATCGTCTTTCAAAATAAGAACAATCGCAGAGCATGAGAAAGGACATCCCAGTTACAATGTCAACCCGAGTTACAGTACGAGTACAATTGACCGCTTGCAACGACGATCAATGAACAACCCATCCTCCATCGCACAGTCCTGTCAGGGGGCAACAACCTGTGCCATGAACTGTCCATCATAATATACTGAAAACTCTGGGGCAAATTTTCTGACAAAAAGGAAGATGACCCACGAATCTAATCTACTTCTCGAACTTCGTCACTTTGAAAGTTTAGTTCGCGTGTTCTTTGCAACAGAATGCCTCGCAGTAAAACATTCGGAATTTATTTTTAGCCATGCCATTAGTTTGAACTACTGTATAAAATGTATTCCAACGGTTTTGTAGGCTGTGGTGTGTGAATTATATCTCTATTCTCACACTGAATAGAAACTTCACATCTTGTAATATGTCTGGACAAAACTGGCAGTGTAATCGATAAGTTACATAATTACACCCGCTAACTTTCACGTCTGGGCTGAAAGGTCAGAGAATTTTGTTAGACGAACTTCCAAGAAGGGTCTAAGCCTGTTAGCCTATCGTCATGCAACAGAGCTACTAAGATAACCCAGAACTTTGTGAACAGATTACTCATTATGTTAATGATTATGATAATCATATTTACTCTCATCGTTACCATTGTGATGAGCATAATCACGAAGTTTGTGAAATTATGTCTCTGTGTATGGTTACTGTTTGGAGATGGATGTTACCATATTTGCATGTTTTATTCCTTTGTTGCAATCATATGCTACCATTACACAGGGACATCATTTTATTTTTACTAACATTTTTAATATTAACCTGGCTATACCTTTGGATTAACGATTGAGAACCGAAAACACTTTTTGTTACCCCCTTCCAGTACCGGAGATTGATGATACTGGCGTAAAATACAAACAAATCACTTTACTAGGTATGGGAGGGTAGAAAAGTAGTTCGGTAATAAACCAGGAAATGTGACGATTTTGAGATTGATTATTTTCAACAGATTTTTCTTTTATCAAAATATAGTACAGAACTAACAATAAGTGTTTTTACTCACGAACTGAGCTTGCCATGCGGACGAATACATTATGCAGTGTATATTATACCGTCTACAGCACATTACCGTACAATATAGACATAGAGAGTGAATTTAAATTGAATAATAATAATAATAATAATAATAATAATAATAATAATAATAATAATAATAATAATATGAATATTTAAACACACTGTTGAAAATGATAGCTGATCATTTCGATACAGGCTTCAGTTATTTTGTGCATAGTATCGCACTGTAGCTTATTGTACCCAATTCTAATTACCAGTTTCGTCCTTTGTACCAGTAACTCATGTTGTAATGATTCTGTACCTACTCTATAAAAGAGTACCTTACGTACGGTAAATTCAATCTTCACGTCTGCGCTATCCGAAAAGATAAAATCACTCAGAAATGCTATCTACTGTCCGTCCAAATGGTTATGTTGCAGGGTCACAGAAAGGGGGGAAATGACGAGACAGTTAATTACTTAACGAGCCCCTTTTATTTAAGTTATTTTAAACAGTTGTATAATATTACGTACACGTCCAATTCCTAACAGAAAATGTTTTCAGAAAAGAGCTAAGACCCATTAGCCTTTACAGAGGGGCGAGCAGAAGCAAGTGGGAGAAACCGAGATGCGACGTAAGCAAACGGACGCACAGTATATGTGCGAAAATATGATTTAATATTGAAAGCTCTTTCTTCACTGCAAAACACAACCATATTTCTGGAACGTACTATATTCACTAACTCAATACTGTTTACTATGATCGTAAGGCGACTATGACTGCATATGCGACCTTCGTTCTGTGTGAAGGACGGCTGGAAATTCATTAGTAGAAGGGGTGGGAGTGAAGTACATTAAAAAAACTCAGGTACAATAAAAATTGAAGTAAAAATAAAATGATGTCCCTGTATAAATGCATTTCAAATTATTTGTAACCAAAGATCAAGATTTTATAGTACAAATTTAAGAGGTTAATGCATGTTTCAGAATTTAGCGCATATAAAACATATTGCTATTTTTTTTAGCAATAAGGTGCTTAAACCATGATTAAGAATACGTAAAATCGGAAAAATGAAATATAGAAGAAACTCGGACATTGAAAGACATTACAGGAGCTATATTTTATTTATTGCAATCTGACAACATGCAGACGGTGCACTCTTGTCGGCGAATCATTCTGGACATATATTTGGCAATCAACAAAGCCACAGTTAATTAAGTGCATTGCTGACTGTGCAAATTTACAATATTGGAATGTTATGATGGATGAAAGTTGTGATTAAAAGAACAGTTATTCAAGACAAGAAGTCACCTTATTTTCTACTCCGCATGTGCATACGTTTTGTCACTAGAACGCTGGAATGTCGTTTGGAGCAAAAATTACTCGCCAAACTCGATTTTCGCCACCTGCCAACATTAATATAGGCACGATAATGCAATTTTCTATATTTTACTTGCCAACGTGACTTATCAGAATATTTAATATTATTATAGTGACAGGTCTTAGAAACTTTGATAGCGAGTAGAGTGCATTGTATTTTAGAACAGTTTAGCCGCAAGGAAATTATTAATCTTGAATTAGTTTTATCAACGATGCCTAACGGAAAATGTCCTAGAAGTGTGCTGCTTGAGAAGTGGGTTGAAGGATAGGCAACTTTAACAACTTATGGTGTAAATGAAATAAGTATTAAAAATCCTTCCTTTAAAAAACTTGTGGTGTTTCAATATTCTTATGTGTAACAGAAAAACCAAAAATAACAGTAAATTGCTTCTTTTTTTAAGAGTGCACATTTTGTTATTTTTAGTGCATATATCTTGGTCTTTAAGTGCATATCTGCACGCGTATTTTGTCGTTTTTAGTGCATATGAATCAGATGTCATGACACATACGTCGACGTTGTTGAGGACTGCACCCTGATTTTATAACCGTTCGGGATAAGGGCCGGCATTGCACTCCGTAAATCATTAATCATAAATCGAATCGACGGTGACAAGTAGGTCTAAGCACACAAAAAAACTTACAATCTCTCTTCTTGTTTGTGAATAACATAGACTAACATTACAAACAGTTTAATGTATATAACGGCACAAGAGCTATAAATTAACGCCATAGTATTGTGGTCTAAAGAACCACGCCTGGACTTGCGTTACGGAATGAGTGCTGGTTCGAATCCCATGGGAAGAAATTTTCTCATCAAAGTATTAATTGCCTGTTAATCTTTAAGGACAGAACGACCCTTTATTACCTAGATGATGCGTCGTTAATTATGATTATCATTCTTCTGTACTGGGCGCAATAAAACTAAAGGTGATTTCACAATCAAGCTTAAAAAATTTTGTAGGTAATATCTATCGAGAAATCATTTCCTCTAAAAAAAAATAATAAGTTGTCCATTGATTCTACAGACTACCCGTAACAGTAATTTATTTCGGAAACTAGTGCATTAAAATTTTCGAGACAAAAATATTTGTAACTAAAGCACAACTTTCACTTGAGCTTGATTTCATCAATCGGCCCTAACAGGAAGTAGGTTCAGTGGCGTATCACTTTAAAATTTCAAATGGGAATCGGAGTCAAATAGGGTACCATTTGATATAGCTCTTCAAAACAAAGAACTTTCATATGAAACTTCTAATCAATTTCTACTCTTTCAATGAGAAAACATACGAAAAGACAATGGATTATTCAGACCACCCGTAACAATCATTTATTTTGAAAACTAGTGTATTAAAATTTTCGAGACAAAAATATTTGTAACTGAAGGACATGTAAACTTTCACTATGTACAGAGTACTTAAGCGTTTTCATTGGTTATTGCTAGATGTGCTTTGTTTACAAATTGTGTTACCGATTCCTACAATGTGGAGCGCGGGCCACCAACTGCCCTCTTTCTGTATCTTACTTACATAATCATCACTGTTGACAGCATAACAGTAATTTAAGAAGTCGTGGGGGTTCGTTTCAAGGCATTTAAAGTGGTATTTAGGCCATACCCTGTATAATATAAAAATCGTAATGAAAAAGTCTTACTTTAGTTTGAGTAAATTCAGACTTACTTGCTTCTTCAAAAACACGTTCAATAATACAAGAATTTATTATGCAAGTGGAGCTAAAAGTCAGCATACATTTCAATAACAGTTGAGGACTTTAAATCAGCCATTGTGCAAGAAATTAATTAGGCTGACGTAAGTAGACTACGAAACGATTAGCCGTAGCTTGTAAGCAACACAACGTTGACTATACCCAACTGTTTTTTCGTTTATTTATACTCTGCAGAAAAGCATGTTCAAGTGTCCCAGATTCAAACTTAAAATTAAAAAAAGATATATATATATATATATTTGAACAGACCTTTATTATTAATTACTATAAATTACAGTAATCACTAATTAATAAGACATTTATGTACGGTAAATTATTTATTATTGGAGGATTTCTGCGGCCCTCCAAAAGAACATTTTTTTAAATATTGGCCTGCAGTATTCATAAAGTTTAGCACCCGTGGTATAAATTATAAATAAATTTATTTAAACAAATAATTGTTCTTCCTTGTTTTTCCTGGGTGTCCTCTGAACCATTGAACGCATAGGACGCACATAGGTCTACTGAGTATTAACAAATTCTTATAGTAGTTTTGGGAGAAATAATTCCTCTAAACAGAGAGATGACATACTCCCAAAAATATTTTTCGGTGTAACGAAACCTAAAAACTTATAAGTCCATAAAATTTTGAAATACGAGTAAATTTCTTACAGAATCACATTACTTTCATTTATATGTCGTGTAATAATAAGAACTTAAAAATCGAATGGGAATAGTTATCGTGAATTTGAAAATCACCTCACTATATTTCGTTTCATAAAGTATGACAGGAGATGTAAACATTGCCGGCAGAGAAGAGCAGCATAATTGCTATTCAACCATTCTACGCTTGATTGAAGTTGGTCGGTCTGAAGTCTGCCATTAGTTGAATAACAATTATACTTCTCTCCTCCTTTGCTGGCAATGCTTACTTCTCCTGTCAGACATTATGGGACGAAGTATAGTTCGCATCGAACGTTGCGTATAGGTACTCCGCTGGCAAGTGCCTCCTCTGCTCGTTATAACAACGCCAACAGCAGAGCTGCTGCTCATTGTACGAGTCAAACTGAAACAGAAACTCTTCTGTTTCAGTTTGACTCTAACAATGAGCAGCACTTGGCTTGTAAAATGTGAATTCCGTTTAATATGCAATACCACAACATTAATGACTCGTATTTTTTTAACTTTCTCAACTCGATACTCTTAATGACACCAACATTGGAACTTAACAATCCAGGATATGCATTTCACCCAATGTTTGTTTCTAACACCACGCATTATCAGAAATAGATTGTGAGCAGAACGAAACACAACTCCTGTGCTCTAAGATCAAACTACTACAAGTCCTTCATAATCAGTACACGTGTGTATTTACGTATGTATGTAGGCCTATGTATTGTTAGGATACGAGAGAGGTATGAGTAAACAACCTACAGTACAATGATTCCCATGATAATGGACTGTACTTCAACTCTCAAGTTATGGACTGCCAACATGTAGCAGAAAGGCTTTTCTGTTATGCACGATTACAATGCTTACTCATAAACACAGCTTCAGCGCTGATTATTGTGAATTTACGGACAAAGTTTATTATATCCTTTACAAGAGGTGGTGTCATCTCGTTATACCTACAGACAACCTCAGATTCTCAGTTAACTGCCAGAGAGAAATGAAGTCAGGGAAACAATGACACTTTGTTTCATTCAACTTCCCTGCTTTCAAGCTGTTAAAAGCAGAAAAATTAAAATTTCTCTGTTCTTTAAATAAGCAATTCATAGCTTCAATTTCGAAAAGACTAAAAACGCTTAATATCTTTTTAACAAATGCTTTTATTTCTTATGTGTGCATACAAAAATGAAAGTAAACATTGTATATTTTAATAGAGGATTCCAGATTAAGAAAAAAGCATTGAAGGCCAAGATGCCTTCGTTAGAAGGAAGAGTGAGGTATAGTACCTCTGTCTTACTCTCTTCCTAACACGTACAGTGCTCTCGCAAGTTTATCGCACAATATAGATACCTCGAGTCCGCTCAAATGATAAAAAAAAACTCTTAATGCCATAATAATTCCTTCAAAAACATAGGTTACAATATATTTTATATACCCATTATAACTAAACTTCGGATATTTAGGCCATTAACGTACTTCTAGAGACACCTCAACTAAGCTCTAAAATGATCAAAACTAAGCATTAAGGCACAGTTTAGGCACCTAAAAAGTTATCAAGAATTAGTTCATTCAAATTGAAATGACACTTCAATTCAACATTTACATAATTGTATATCGTGATGTTTTTGAGACTCTCACACAACTTTGTAAGTAGATCAATAATTTTTATATGGTATTCAATTTAATAGTTTTCTCCAATTATCCAGCACAAATAATAACACTTGTTTTCAGATAATTGAGCACAAGACAGTTAACAAGAATAATTTACTTGCTCCATCAGAATTGGCTAATTCACAGCTTTTACTTTTACGATTCAACATTCAGTAATATTAGATTTATGTAATTCTTAATTAATCATTGATTTTAATATCCACTAATGTCAGCACAATGATACACATTGTTCACAGAGGTTTTCTCCGTCATTATCAAAGTTTGTTGATAATAGTGCAATGTACTCATGATATCAATGTATTAAGATTTTACTTGATGTGCCATTACTACGTATTAAGATCCCCAGTATATTTACAGTTATGCAAGCTCAAGATGATTTTTAACATTTGACAAGATTATGTTTTAATACATTTTATGATTAGTATTTGTCATCATGTTACATTTCTTATATCATCTTTCAATATGAGCAATGTTATTCCCAATATGAGGTTAAGTTTTGTAATTGATTTTAGATAGATATTCACTCTTATCTTATACCTGAAGATGCCCCATGAAGGTGAAAACGTTAGTACTAGAACTTAATAAGATGTGAAATATAAATATAATTGTTTGTTTTATATAATTATTATTAGTATATAAGCCACAAGATTGAATAAAAATTTGAATTTATTCATATATAATATGTATAATGTATCATTAATAAGGGGCTTAGTTGACCGTTATCCAACATGAATTGTAAATTACCTAAAAAGTTACTGAAATTAATAATAATAATAATAAATAATAATAATAATAATAATAATAATAATAAAATAATAATAATAAAATAATCATAATAATGAAACTGTGTCAAACATCAATACAGTTATTTTACTGGGTTAAGAAGCGCTTATAATACAGATTTAATATTACGTGCAGCACACGTTTTCCGTTATTAACTTCACACCATAATCAAACAATAACTTTAGTTAGCTTATATACCTAATGCCTTTGTTGTATTGCTGACAGTTCAATTTGGTGTACTTTATATAATAAACGCAGACAATATTGTAAGTGTTTTAACAGTGTGAAATCTTAGCCTCAACTGTACCACCCCTACTTGTCTATTAAATTCCTTAGCGGGGATCAAGAAGGCTAGAATCTAGCCCTCCTGGCGGGGAGTTTGGCAAAAAAAACGGAAGGCTATTCCATCAATTTAGCTGTTACCCCGTTATTCATAAATTAAATATATGGTAATTTTAGAGATGTAATACTATTTTAGCACATGAAATCGCTCTAGTTCTCAATGAAATTATGTTCTATGGATTAAAGGAAACTAATTAATTTCCAATTCTCTAGGAAAGATTTATAAATAGTTGATAAAACAGCCCCCATATGTTCCATGTTTTTCTTAACGTGGAATCCTCTATACCCGCCTAAGCTCTTGAACTAAGGAAGAGATTAGTGAATGGAGTGTGACATTGTATGGGGGCAGAAACTTGCACATTACAAGGAAGTAAAGAGAAACGACTACAAGCATTTGAAATATAGATATGGAGAAGAATGGAGTGTGTGAAATGGACACAATAAGAAATTAAAATGTGCTAGGAAGAGTGAATGAAGAAAGAATAATGCTGAAACTGATCATAAAGAGAAAAAGAAATTGGCTGGATCACTGGCTGAGAAGAAACTATCTACTGAAGGATGCATTGAAAGGAATGGTGAACAGAAAAAACGTTCGGCGCAGAATAAGATTTCAGAGCATAGACAACATTAAGATACATTGTTCGTATGCGGAGCCTAAGAGAAGGAAAAAAGAGAGGAAAGATTGGAGAATGCTGGGTTTGCAGTGAAACACTTGCCCTTGGCCAGAAAACTATGAGTGAATGTGCTCCTTAAACTGAAGTCGCGTTTCTTTAAAACAAAAATATTCCTTATATTTATTATTTTCATGAGCCCAGTTTTCATATTTTCTTCTTTGCTGCCAACGGCGAAGAAAAATTTAAGCGTGACATACAAGAAAAGGGCCAACGTAAACCAGCCGACTGCTCGTTTTACGTCCATTTGATTCAACAGAGGTAAACGATCATCCAAAAAGAACGGAGATATTGTGTGGTTAGCATATTATAGCTGGTTTTCATAACTGGATTTCGCCACTTATGGTAGCTCTTCAAATTCATCACGATGTTTGGTGGACACGATGCCATACACTGGCCTAAATGTCATTAGAAAATTCCTTCCCTATGAAGATTCGAACCAGCGCGCATTCCGCAAAGCGAGTCCAGGTATAATGTCTTAGAACACGACGCCACGGCGCGAGACCGAAGGACGTGCAATGACAAGAAAATTGTTGGAGACCTCATGCTGAAAATTCTCAAATTTCCAACATAGATTTATACAGCAGACAAACAAATAATTATAAAACAAAAATTATCTGACTGTAAACTGAAACTTGAATAAGATATTATCGAAAAATTGGGTATAACTTAACACAGAAAGAATTTTACTGCAGAAAGAGTAACATTTTAACCGCAAAGTATACCAATTCCTAAGTCTTGTAATTCTGGAAAAAGTGAGAAGGAATTTCCTACGATGTAAAATCTATCGTGAGGGGCAATGTAGATCTGCTCCTGTCCGCACTTTACTCACTTGTCAGTGGCAAATGGGCTAGTGTTCGTACTCTACGTAGCAACTATGGTGACAGTATCCTTAATTCCCTCTATTTTTGGATTACTGTCCGCACTTTACCGCAACGGCAAAATAGATACGATTGACGAAATAAAGTGAAGATGCTTACATCCAATAAATAACAAGTAGAGAACGGCTGACTTGTTCATTTGAAGTTGAATTCTTAGAATATAATGAATATTTAACATTTCCCACAGCACAAATCATTTCCATTTAACTCTCCGTCATAAACTTTTAAAGTAACCTCCTGAAAGATTTCACGTGATAGGAAGAAATCGATGGCTTTAAATTGAATGGTATGACGTAACTAAATTTGATTAACCTCAGTCAACGTTCTGGAAATCCGATAATAGAATTATTTCCGAAGTGTTCTTTCCACTAAGTGTGTGTAATGAGAAATCTCCGAGCACTATATTTTATACAGGGTGAACCGTAAGTAAAGACATTAATTTGAGGGAATATTTTTTTTTTTTAGATATTTAAAAAAAAAGAAGTTTAATACAATTTTTTTTTCGTTTTTGCTTCTTTTTTCAGATAACATTATTATATGTTGCACATTTTATAGCTTGTTTTGGGAAAGCCATTCATTGAATTCCCAATATGCTCAGTCAATTTATAAGAGCAGTGTATTATGATAACAAATGATTGAAGAATTTTAGCTTTGTTCTTTAAATGTGCAGAAATTTCATCCGTAGAAAAATGCAATATTGTAAAATTCCTTTGCAAAACAAAAAGTTACATTTGTTCGGATATGTTTTGCACTTTTAAAGGACAAAACTGAAATTATTCCATTTATTATCTTAATACACTGTTTTCATAAATTGACTGAGCATACTGAGAATTAAATAAATGGCTTCCCCCAAACACACTATGAAATATTTCATATAAAATAATTTTTAAGTCCAAAAGTATTATTATTACTATTATTATTATTATTATTATTATCATTATTATTATTATTATTATTATTATTATTATTATCATTATCATCAGTTATTACTATCATCATTGCTATCTCTGTTTTTCTTTCTTTTTTTTCTTGTATTAGCTCGATGACCCTGTTGACCCTGTATAGGGCTTTAATTTAATTTGTATTATTTTCATCAGCGTCTGTATTTCTTTTTTGTATTTATATGTACTACCTGGTAGGATGAAAGAGAAGGCCTTATGACCTTAATCCTGTCAGATTAAATAAATAAATAAATAAAAACTATCAAAATTGTATTACACTTTTCTGTTTGAAATATCTCAACGAATAACCCCCTGAAATTAATGGCATTACTTACGGTTCACTCTGTATAGTGTACCACAGTCTAGTATATACAGTCACGAAGCTCAATACGTAGTAAATGTGCATCCATAGATAGTTGCTAACCACTAGGATCGCTAATATCGCCTCATTACAGACAATGCGAAATAGTACCGGCACGGTCTATTGTTTCTAGCACCCTCATAACTCAAGCTTCGTGACTGTATATACTAAACTGTATTCTTATTATTGTTATCTTGTTCGTGCCCTCACTATTCTCGTAAAGCACCAGCAGTAATATTCACAAACAAGTAGCTATTTTCTTTATCATGTGATAAACATCATACATGATCCAATTTAAGTCAACAGAAGACAGCAAACGATCATAGTTCCAATGGAAAGAATATAAGTCTTAATTTACATGTTAGAAATCAAACAAAGTAAAACCCAATTGATTTATATTTGGACACACACATACACTGTGTTCTGCCCAAGGGCAGGTCTTTCACTGCAAATCCAGCATTCTCCAGTCTTTCCTATTTTCTGCCTTTCTCTTTGTCTCTGCATATGATCCATATATCTTAATGTCGTCTATCATCTAATATCTTCTTCTCCCCGAACTCTTCTTCCGTTTACCATTCCTTCCCGTGCATCCTTCAATAGGCAGTTTCTTCTCAACCAGTGACCCAACCAATTCCTTTTCCTCTTCCTGATCAGTTTCAGTATCATTCTTTCTTCATCCACTCTTTCCAAACAGCTTCGTTTCTTATTATGTCTGTCCACTTCTCACGCTCCACTCTCCTCCATATCCACATTTCAAATGCTTGTAGTTGCTTCTCTTCACTTCGTCTTAATGTCCATGTTTCTGCCCCATACAATGCCACACTCCACACAAAGCATTTCGCTAGTTTCTTCCTTAGTTCTTTCTCCAGAATTCCGCAGAAGATGCTCCTTTTTCTATTAAAAGCTTCCTTTGTCATTGCTATTCTCCTTTTGACTTCTTGGCAGCAGCTCATGTTACTATTTATAGTTCACCCCAAGTATTTGAAGCTGTTCACTTGCTCTACTGACTCAGAATTAGCAAGTTTACCTTTCTTACTTTTTCCTATGACCATGGCTTTCGTCTTGTTTGCATTTATCTTCATCCCATACTGCTCACAGCTGTCATTTAACTCCAGTACCATATACGGTACCTTAGTATCATCTCCTTTTCTGCTAACAACGCCATATCAGCAAATCTTATACACTTTATTAGTCTTACTTCTACTATCACTCCTCCCATGTTTTGAAAACAGTTCTTCACTAAATCCTCCAAGTAGATGCTGAACATGGCAGGTGATAAAAAAGCATCCTTGTTGTACTCCTCTATTTTATTTCCTTCTGACATTTCTTCCCCTATCCTGACTGACTCATTTCGTTGTTTCATATAAAGGCTATTGAACAGCCTCTTCTCTTTCTAATCCACGCCAATTTTCTTTATGATATTTAAGAATTCTGTCTCTTAATTCTTTCCTTTCCATCTCCAATGTATAGCTACATTGCGTGCATTTTCTCCTGATTCCTTCATGTAGACAGTATGACGTCAAAATCATGGAACTTGTATGCTCGAAGTCGAAGCTGAGGATAATAAAATGACATGCAATGGACTTCGTAAATATATATGGAATAAGTGAATCAATTATTATCAAGCTATCTGTAGGAATATATTGACCCATACTATGTTTTTTCCTTTCCATTTTTATTCAAATACTGACTGTAAAAATTTGATCCAGTGTTCCCGATAACGACTGTGGACAATATAATATCAATCACTATAATCAGCATAATCATGATGATTTAAATTTTATCGCTATGACTCGATAAATCACCACACTTTCCTATAGGGAACTGAATTTTATCAATTTAGCTGGAGGGAAACATCACACTTCCAGTTGTTTCATTGTTTAGTCGACTGTCCGAAGACAAGTTTGAATTTCGTAAGTGACATCAACGAGTCATCACTCATAATGAAACTAATACAGGAGAAAAAGAGATAGTGTGGTCAGTTCCTTTCTCCCTCCACTGCATACATCACTGACTAGTAACTTATTACACTATACAGAATTCAGGACTGTAGATATGTACTATTTTAGGTATTTTTGTTGAGTCCATTATTCCCAAGTGTTGCGTCCATTTACCTCTATTCTTAAATTCGGTCATTTATTGCATAAACATTCAGTTCAGTTCTAGTATGTTCATTCCTAATAAAATCTACTCTAGTGCATTCTTTTGTTCTCCTCAAGTAACTCATTTTAGTACTCTCGATTTTAGACTGAATTGGAATGTGCTATACTCACTAACTCAATACTGTTTACTATGACCGTAAGGCAACTTTGACTTCATATGCGCCTTTGGTTCTGTGTGGAGGACGATTGGAAGTTTACTAGTAGAAGGGGTGGGAGTGAAGTACATTCAAAAACTCAGGTACAATAAAAATTGGAGTAAAATAAAATTATGTATTTCAAAAATGAATATCACTTGCGACGAGGTAAACGTGTTTCATATGATCATATTTATTACTTTCAACATAATGTATTTACAAAACTGAGTTAAATGAAGGAAGCCATTCCTCCACAAATTCTAACATTCTGCCACCAGTCTAGCCAATCATCTTTATATTGCAACCTTATATCTAAAATACGCAAACTATGGATGTCAGTGTACAAGAAACTACACACGCCAGAAGAACTAATTAAGAGGCTTGACACGCAGCGACAAGCTGAGGGATGATAATATAGCAGGTGGTCGGATAAATGGGAGCTCCACAGAATAAATATTTGTTCTACTTATCTCAGGTTAAAGTACAAAAATTCCCGTGTTAAGTATTGCGAAGTCTTCCACCACATGTCACAGTTGGAGAGAGAGACACGCCGTAATCACAGGGTACACTGCAGCTACATGGCTTCAGTATAGGAGATTGTTCAGATTACACAATGACAATTTGGGCTTGCGCTTCGTGTCAATCATCCTGTCAGAAGAGAGATCCCTTCCAAAGAAAGTCACTTTACCGCATTTTCTCATTTACGCCAATAATAGTATGACATGCCATTATCCTAGCTGGGTAAAAAATACTTTTCATGCAGGAAGACCAAAATCTTAATTCCCATAATTCATTGTGTATGAAAGTAGTGTTGGGCAGGTTTTATTCATTCATTCATTCATTCGTTCTGCCCAAGGACAGATCATTCTCCAATCTTTCCTATTTTCTGCCTACCTCTTTGTCTCCTCATATGATCCATATATCTTAATTACGTCTATCGTCTGATATCTTCTACCCCGTACTCTTCACCCGTTCACCATTCATTTCAGTGCAACCTTCAGTAGGCAGTTTCTTCTCAGACAGTGACCCAACCAATTCCTTTTCCTCTTCATGATCAGTTTCAGCATCATTCTTTCTTCATCCACTCTTTCCAACACAGCTTAATTTCTTATTCTGTCTCTCCACTTCACTTATTCCACTCTCCTTCATATCCACAAGTCAAACGCTTCTATTCATTTCTCTTCACTTCATCGTAATGTCCATGTTTCTGCCCCAAACAATGCCACACTCCATAAAAAGCACTTCCCTAGTCTCTTCCTTAGTTCTTTTCCCAGAGATCCGCAGAAAATGCTACTTTTTCTATCAAAAGCTTCCTTAGCCACTGCTATCTCCTTTTTACTTCCTGGCAGCAGCTCATGTTACTGCTTATAGTACACCCCAACTATGTGAAGCTGTCACTTGCTCTACTCTACTCTACTCTACTCTACTCTACTCTACTCTACTCTACTCTACTCTACTCTACTCTACTCTACTCTACTCTACTCTACTCTACTCTACTCTACTCTACTCTACTCTACTCTACTCTACTCTACTCTACTCTACTCTACTCTACTCTACTCTACTCATTTAGAATTCGTAAGTTTGCCTTCTTTATTTTTCTTCTTATGCCCATGGCAGGTTATCCTAAATAATTTAGTTTTTTCTGTAATTTCCTTACTTACGGTTTTTAGAGAACCTGGAGGTTCACTGCCGCCCTCACATAAGTCCACCATCGCCATATCCTGAGCAAGATTAATCCAGTCTCTACCATCATATCCTACTTCCCTCAAATCCATTTTAATATTATCTCCCATCTGAGTCCCGCCCTCCCCAAAGGTCTTTTTCCCTCCATCCTCTCAACAACACTCTATACGCATTTCTGGATTTGCCCATACGTGCTCTTTGCTGTAGTCATGCCAGTGAATTAGTCCCATAATTACAATAAAATATGTCCCCACTCCACATTCTTCCTTCACTAGTCGAGGAATAAACACGAGACTTCCACACACACATTTTCTAAGGAGACCAATTCCATGGAATTTATCCAAAGAATATTCCAAGAATGAAGTAACCAGAGAAATCAGTCCAATCAATTTCTAACGTGCTTGAGATTTTCTGTGAAATTTTATAATCAGACACTTGTATCCCGAGTTGTGCTTGTATTCAGGAATATTCAGACATACACGTGTGCGCCATACGATGCGAATTACTGACATTTATCTGCATAAAATGCATCGTCATATTATATTACTATGATTTACCAAAAACTAAATTTCCAAAACGATTACACTGAACGCATTAATGTATATTTCTCACCTGAGGAACACAGTTTACAAATTCTGAAGAACAGCAGTGAAATGTGATAGACAAACGTTATTTTTGAACCGATTTTCTGTGAATATAACAACATATTGAGACCTCATTTTCCTATCAATTGTGCCGGAGATTTTTACATCCTTTGACACGTGGTCAGCTCCCGTAGCGTGAATTTGTTTATGTGTTATTCGTGATTGACGCGATAATCACACGGGGAAATATTAAACATCAGGTCCGAAAATGAAGTCAAGTCGTAGCAGCGACGTATCTGTACGTCTGTATATTCCTTACGAAGAATTTATGACTTACAAGGAGAGAACACGCTCTGTATATCACCGAATTAAATAAGATTGTGTGAGATGAAAGTACAAGACGTATTGTTTAAAATCATACCTGATATAGGGGGCCAATGACCCCTCATTTTGGAAATATTGGCTATTGTTTGTGACATACTTCCGTTAGGTGCCTAATAGGGAAACATTATACTATGTAACAGCGTAACTTATATGGTTGGGTGCTGAGTTGTCATCCAGGCAACCCCAGTTCGAATCCTAATGCCTTCTCATTTTTTAAAACTTGATATTATTATTATTATTATTATTATTATTATTATTATTATTATCAGGGAACGGATTTATATGGACTAAAAATATATGAAATATGTAAATATATATGTAGTTATTTTTTACCAAAATATGGAATTAAATATGGATTTTTACCAAAATATGGAATTAAATATGGACTTAAAATTATAAAAAAATGACTATGTACGTTAAATATTGGTACATTTTAATCAAACTAAACAAAAAATATAATGGACGTACCTTATCTTCCAATGTAGTTTCAACAAAACACAATTTTTATTGTCTGTTACCATAACAATAGGTTACAAACATTTCTTTCAAGTGCTGAAAAGTGAATCTTCTTCTATTGTCTCTGAGGATAGATTTATACTGACTAAAAGAGCGTTCGACGTCACAAGAAGTAACTGGTACATAATTCAATTTCACAATGTCTGCTGGGGATAAGTCCAAGTTAATCTTCACTGTTGATTCACCACTCATCACAGCAACAACCTTTTGTAGTTCTTCATATCCAGGGTTTTTTGAAAGTACAGTGTCCACCTTAGCTCTTACTGCATCTGCAACTTTACCTCTACCACGATTCAGTTGTTCCACAGTACTATTTATAATTTCAAAACTTTCAGATAGTGAAAGGTGCCTATTTTGGAGACTTTTGAGCGTTTTTATGATGCATGAAAATGTATGCTGAATGTGAGCTAAGTCATTCTTCACACTTATGTCACAGGTAACTGTTTTCGCAGTATCAATTGAGACTGCATCTTCAGAGTCCAATGCAAGGAGAACATTGTTAATAGAGTCTGTATGTTCGGCATAATATTCAACTGCTTCTAGCCATGTACCCCATCTAGTTAAAATTGGCTTTGGTGGCAATGGAATTTCAGGGTACATTTCTTTCAACACGTTAACTCTACTGGGAGCTTTGAGAAATACTTTTTTCACTGATGAAATCAACAAATCTACTTTAGGGAAATTGTCTCTGACCACTTCTGCCACACGATGAAATGCATGCGCCACACAAGTAAAATGAGTCAATTTAGGATATACAACAGATAATGCTTGTCCAGCTTTGACCATATAAGGGGCAGCATCGCTAATAAAGAATAACACATTATCGTACATAATACCCTTTGGCCACAGGATACCCATAGCTTCGTTGAACAGTTTAACTATAGTTTTGTTATTGCACTTTTCTAGAACATCACAATGTAAAAGAATTCGTTCAGAATATTGTTCACTTAACAAACCGATAACTACATTACCAACAAGTCTACCTTCTTTGTCGGGAGTCTCATCAATGGAAACCCAAATTGAACTATCTTTAATTTCATCTCTTATCTTCTGTATTGTCTCATCGTAGATGGATGGAGCATACGTCTTCCTAAGTGTTGACTCATCCGGGATTGTATGTTGAGTATATTTTTCAAGGAATTCCCTGAAGACCTTATTCTTTAGTTTGTAGAGAGGAATATCAGCAGAGATGAGAGAACGGCACAGGTCGATGTTAAACTCAGATCTTACATTCGATGTTGTTGGTTGTGTTAAAAACAATTGTCTCTGCTTGGAATTTAGTTGTTTGTTGGCCTGATGTTTACTAGTTGTAATGTGTTGTTGCACCAGGAACTTTTGTGTAGATGATACTGCACACTGACACAAATTACAAAATAATATTTTATTGTCAGTTGATAAACCACCTTCTTTAAATTCTGAAATGTAACTTGTTAGTTTTGATTTTAAATTGACTGAATGACGTACTTTTGGCATATTTACCGTCTTTATAGTATGATTTACAAAACTGAACCTATGTGTACTCTGACTGGCATTTAACTGTTGAGCTGCACAACTGAAGTCTGTTAAAAATTTTAAATTAAATTAATACAGTTTTGTAACTTACTTTCCCATTGTTGATAGGACTGCTAATTTTCAAATAACTCTGATGTTAAAGGGATTACTGAACATGTGTTTAAATCTCTATTGTTGAAATGTATTTTTAAAAGTTAATGGAATTTTGTTTTGTTTTATTGTTAAACCTAATATAATATGGACTGTTTTATATGAAATATGGAAAATATATGGAAATTAACGAAAATATGTACTAAACTCTAAAATATGGAAAAATATGGAAAATAAAAGTAGGATTTTTCAACCCTACACATTGTGAAACATAAAGATAATGCAAAATATAAATTATATTAGCTTTATAAGTAAATATGTATTTACATATAAATCCTTTCCCTGATTATTATTATTATTATTATTATTATTATTATTATTATTATTATTATTAGCCATACCCGTGTGCTTCGCTGCACTTTTTAGAAATAAATATTGACTTAAATCTAAATACAGTTCTGTAATCGCTTAGTGAATAATAGCTTTTTGTATGTTGTAAGTCGTTTGTTCCTAAATAATTTTGAAAGTTGTATTTAAAACTATCAATTTAATTGTTATTATCATGCAATACTTTTTGGAATTGTTCAGTCAATTCTACTTTTATGATTGATATTATATTGGACCTAATAGACAATTGATCAGTATCTGAAATGAAGTATAGGCCTACTTGTAAGAACTGAAGGTTCCTACACCCAGCTGGAAGAAGATTTCCAATTAAATGATAAGCATATGCTTGAACTTTAAATGATGGCTTAGAATTGACTTTATGTATTTCTTTTGCACCAAACGATGCCATTTGGATTAAGGTGTTCTAATGTTTCATATTATTTAAAAAGTCTGTTGATAACGGATGTACTACGATAAGTAAGGTTTCAATTGGTTCTGGGAGGTCTTGAATCTCAGGAAGAACAACTTTTACAACAGCGCAAATAATCCGTTTAGCTCATTACCCCTTTTTTGTATTGCATTTATTGCATAGTTTATTCATTTTATCCATTTTAGCACACTTCAAATGAGCATAGTTAATATAAAATATAACATACTATTAAAGTACAGTAAAGTAAATCCATGGCGCTACAGCCCATGAAGGGCCAACACAGACCAGCCGGCTGCTGGCCTCACGTCCACATTCCGAAGCAGAGGTGGACGATCATCCAACCAAAATGGAAGTATCGTGTGGTTAGCAGGATGATCCCCCCCAGCCGTTATAGCTGGTTTGCGAAACCGGATTTTCGCTACCTATCGTAGATCCCCAAGTTCATCACGATGCTGGATGGGCACCGGTCCCATACACTGGCCGAAATTTAATGAGAAAATATAACGTACTATTACTTCATACTAAATCAATACACTTTCGTTGTTCGTTAATTCTCTGAGATGAAAATGAATGTGGTACATAAATATTATTTTCAGAAACACAGGAAACTAATATGGGTAAAATATGAGCGTAGGAACCCTATTTCGTGACACTTTGTAAAATAACTCAGCTTCAGCGAGCTCAACGATAAAATACTAATTTTTACTCCATCGGCCTATGTGCTGTATTTTTGATTCCGGGAAAATGCTCATTGTTATGATAAAGCTCTTAAAAATATTATGTTCTGTGGACAAAAAGAAAGTGAAGTATTTAAAATTAGAGTATCTTATGTGGACCAAATAAAGTATAAAGTTTACATAATCAAGTATTATAATATTACGACAGGATATCAAGTTTTCTGTGCGTAAAAATCTATTTTAATCTTACCTGTCCTCGATTCACTCAGGAGTTACCGTAATAGCATATAGCTTTATGTTCATCTAGAGATCACACTTTCAAAATAATGGTGAAATAATAATTATACAAATCAGTTAAGTACCTTCTGAGATTACTTCATACAAACACACAAACATTCTCTGTATGTTAATATTGATAAACATAGTCTCATCATACAATAATATACGTATAAAATAGTGTTAAAATGAATAGCTTCCGTGTGATGTTGGGCAAGGCCCCTTATAAACGAAGTCATTTGTTTTCATTTCTTTGTAGCCTATTAGTCTGAGGTGGCGATGATAAAACGCATTGTTATTTTAAAATTCGTGTATCTCGTTAACTATCAGTCATATAAAAATTTTGCATAGAATAAAACTTATCGAAAATAATTTAAAAAACGCTTTTGATATGTAATATTTTTCACAAAAATCAATAATATTTCGATTGATTGATTTATTTATTTATTTATTTATTCATTCATTTATTGATTTATTCATTTATTTACTTATTCATTTATTCATTCATTTATTTATTTCAGGTCCCCTTACAACCCTCATTTTAAATAAAGTTTTTTGAATGTCATATAGTCTAAAATCTAATTTATAACAAACTTAATTTATATTCCAATTTTTCATATAAATCGATTCAGTCATTATCGCGTGAAAAGGTGATAGACAGACAGACAAAACTTAAAAAAAAAAGCGATTTTTGGTCTCAGGATGGTTAATTATACATGTTGACACCAATTTTTTTGAGAAAGCGAAAATTACCATAAAAAGTTTGGTTACACATTTATTATTAGTATAGATTAGCAGCAGCAGTAGTAGTAACAGCAGCAGCAGCAGAAAAATTCACTTTCTGTATTACAGATAGTCATAGACATTTCTCCTTCCCAAGAATTTATGTTGTATAGAAAAAAATAAAATAAGAAAATTTTTCCCCAAATCTTAATTTCATAATAACACACAAATCTTAACAATGTATCTTGTTCGTTCGCACCCGTGTTCGCTGTATGAGACGTAAATATTTCCAGAAATTAAAATTATTCTCCCTTGTATCGGATATAAGAGAAAGAATACAAAATGTTGGATCAGTTAGCTACGTCTTAGAATTTCCGATCACGTTTCACAGCTGTTAACTACGAGTAAAAGTGCTTTATAAGCTTTATGATTTAGCATCCCTCCAGCAAAACTTGCTCTTATCAGTCACGTTTTCCTCCAGCGAGAGCTAAAATTTCCATATTACGAATGTAACATCGGTGACACATGTACATAACCTCTATCTGTGCAAATGTATGTGTGTTCATGTCTCAAGTTTATCTTCCCCATTGTAAGTCATATTTCTAGTGACCTACACATAAAAGTGTAGAATACTGCATACATTATAATGTTACCAGCGGAGTACAAATACTTCATTTTTAGAATTCACTCTGTGTACTACTAAGGGCGGTATTCAAGAACGTCACAAACTTCACTTTGGTATTAGTAGCATAAGGGTCCACCTATGTACTGTATATGCCATGGGCCGAAAGAAGACGTAACCTTGGAGATAGACTAGTAGGATATGAGTTCACGTATGTACTGTATATGTCATGGGTCCACAGAAGATTATGCTTGGAGATGGCCTACAAGGATATGGGTCCACCTATGTACTGTATATGCCATGCGTCCACAAAAGTCAACCTTGAAGATGGCTTAGTAGGATATGGGTTCACCTATGTACTGTATATGCCATTGGTCCACAAAAGACAACCTTGAAGATGGCCTAGTAGGATATGGGTTCACCTATGTACTGTATATGTCATGGGTCCACAGAAGATTATGCTTTGAGATGGCCTACAAGGATATGGGTCCACCTATGTACTGTATATACCATGGGTCCACAGAAGATTATGCTTGGAGATGGCCTACAAGGATATGTACTGTATATGCCATGGGTCCACAAAAGACGACCTTGAAGATGGCCTAGTAGGATATGGGTTCACCTATGTACTGTATATGCCATGGGTCCACAGAAGATTATGCTTTGAGATGGCCTACAAGGATATGGGTCCACCTATGTACTGTGTATGACATGGGTCCACAAAAGACAACCTTGGAAATGGCGGCCTAGTAGGATATGGGTTCACCTATGTACTGTATATGCCATGGGTCCACAGAAGAGTATCCTTAGAGATGACCTAGTAGGATATGGGTCCACCTATGTACTGTATATGCCATGGGTCCACAGAAAATGTATCCTTGGAGATGGCCAAGTAGAATATGGGTCCACCTATGTACTGTATGTGCCATGGGTCCACAAAAGACAACCTTGAAGATGGCCTAGTAGGATATGGGTTCACCTATGTACTGTATATGCCATGGGTCCACAGAAGATTATCCTTAGAGATGACCTAGTAGGATATAGGTTTACCTATGTACTGTATATGCCATGGGTCCACAAAATATGTATCCTTGGAGATGGCCTAGTAGGAAATGGGTCCATCTATATGCCATGGGTCCACAGAAGATGTATCCTTGGAGATGGCCAAGTAGGATATGGGTCCACCTATGTACTGTATATACCATGGGTCCACAGACGATTATCCTTAGAGGTGACCTAGTAGGATATAGGTTCACCTATGTACTGTATATGCCATGGGTCCACAGAAGATTATCCTTAGAGATTACCTAGTAGGATATAGGTTCACCTATGTACTGTATATGCCATGGGTCCACAAAATATGTATCCTTGGAGATGGCCTAGTAGGAAATGGGTCCATCTATATGCCATGGGTCCACAGAAGATGTATCCTTGGAGATGGCCAAGTAGGATATGGGTCCACCTATGTACTCTATATGCCATGGGTCCACCTATGTGCTGTATATGTCATGGGTCCACAGAAGATGTAACCTTGGAGATTGCCTAGTGGGATATGGGTTCACAAAAGACTTAACCTTGAAGATGGCCTAGTAGGATATGGGTTCACCTATGTACTGTATATGCAATGGTCCACAGAAAATTATCCTTAGAGATGAGCTAGTAGGATATGGGTCCACCTATGTACTGTATATGCCATGGGTCCATAAAATACGAGTATGTATCCTTGGAGATGGCCTAGTAGGAAATGGGTCCACCTATATGCCATGGGTCCACAGAAGACGTTCCTTGGAAATGGCCTAGTAGGAAATGGGTTCACTATATCATTGTTGACAATTCCTAGGCAACGTTGAACTGTGATTTTGGCTGGAACACTTCAAGCTCAAAATTTCTGTTAAATTAACTGTCAACATGGCCAAGCAGGACTCAAACATGTTTCAATTCTGTGTATTAACTAGTACTGAGTATATGGCAACAGAGTTTGCCCGAGAACATGGCTTATTGCTGTCGCAACATCAACTCTCGCAACCTCAAGCAGGCAATTGTCTGTTAGGAATTCTCAACTGTACAGGAGTTGATTCAACTGCTAAAACATTTAGTAGAGATAGGGGTAAATCTTATGAAGGTTTTAGATGTAATGGATGCAAGAGATTCCGTCTTGATTTCAAGTTAGAAGTTAGGCCATATGCTATAAAGTAAAGTGCAGAATCCGTATTCGGAGAAAATACTTATCTTTCCCTTGACTAAGTCAAATTTAAGTAAAAAGCAAGTGAACTTGGTGTTCAACGTCATCATTAAATGATGTAGTGCTTCCAGCCTATAGCTGCTTTATATAGACACACTGAAATCATTCGGTAATTGCGTTTCAAACCTGTTACTTTCGCAAACATTCATACAAGTGGAAGGAAGCGCAGATGAAGAAGTAGGCCTACACCAAAGAACTTGATTACAAATATAAAGACGTGTTGGAGAATAAAAAAAATCCGTAGGGATCCTATTTTACCATGAATAAACATCTAAAGTTTTAGTATAAAACATTCTGAATTTCGGTGTTATTTCGTACAAAAAAAAAAAAGAAGAAGAAAATTCGATGTTATTTCTCATTTCAGAAATATCACTTTTTCACTCTCCTCGTGCAAAATACATTACTAATATTCCTACAAAGGCTGAAGTCCTCATCATCAAATGAGTATTAAGGTATAGAATAAAAATCCACATTTATTCCTTAATATCTTTCATAATTTGGTGACATGATTATTGGGAGTAAACTAAGCAATTTATATAATTGAAACTTAAAAATCCAATTTGTAAGATCAAAGAAAACCATTTATTTTTTTGGAAAAAATGAAAAATAAAATTTTGAACCGATCTAACTCCATTAGAAATTGACCTAAAGTAAAACTTCTTTCGCCAAAATAATCTTCTACATAATTATGGAGAAAGTCAAAAACTAAAATTATTAATTTCTCTTAAACCATTCAAAAGATATATATATATATATATATATATATATATATATATATATATATATATATATAATAAAATAATTATAATCGATTGAAAATAATTTTAGTTTGCAATGCAGTCGCATGTTTAAGCTTTAATTTGATACCTCTATGAAGTCTTTTGCCCAATTGGAAGTCTGCGTTTTGTCCGTCAGAAGGACAATAAATGTCGGAAAATGTGAAATAGGAGGAAACAGACACTGAAGATGGCGTAAGGCAGAGATGTCCAAAAGGTGATTCGCGAATCATTGTGTAGTCACTATGTAACCTGCAATGTAACCCCCTCCATTCGCCCTCCTCCCCCGTAAGGCAACCTGATTGCCATAGCGTGTGCTTGATACAGTAAACAAGGCAGTGGCGGGCGTACCGGATTTATAATGAATGTCTCTGTCCAAGCCTTCGACCTCCAAATTTAATGTAGAGTGGGAACTAGAGTTTTTTTTTTAATTTTTAATTAATTTTAATAAAGCTGTCAAATAAGTCGAATTATAATGAAGAAATAATATAATTTCAGTTTTGTTTCCGTCTTGACAAAACTGAAATTATATTATTTCTTCATTATAGAGTTCCTTTGTTTTGAAGATGGTGATAATATAAAATGTCTTATATGTTCCAAGATAATTTCCGACACGTTTCGAGGGAATGTAAAACGTCATTTGTTGCATGGCATTCTGAATATGCTGAGATGAAATGTATTATTCATTATTATAAATATTATTATATTAGCGTTATTGAATATTATATTACCATTATTATTATTATTATTATTATTATTATTATTATTATTATGCATATCCCTTCATTATTCCAGGAGTAGATCGGGCAAAAGAATTGAGTAACCTGTTAAATAAGCATGCTCTGTATATTGACGTCCCTGCACCTGACATGACAGGAAAAGATTTGTTAGTTAAACTGTGTAATGGGAGATAGCCAAATCTCTCAAATCATTTCAGGAAGGCGAGTTTGTAAAAACATGCATGGTTAGAGTCGCAGAAATTTTGTGCCCCAAAGAATTGCAACCCTCTCACAAGTTACACCTTTCTCGACAAACTGTTGCACGAAGAATTAAAATATCTGACATATCTAGGCAGATTGAGGCTACAATACATAACGTTTTACATTAAAATTTTTTCTCTTGCTTGTGATGAAAGCAATGATTTGATAGGAACGGCTCAGTTATCTGTATTTACACGAGGTGTTGAAGAATATTTATTAGACCGGATTCCTTTAAAAAGTAACACCACTGGAGAAGAAATATTCAATGAACTTTGCTCGTGCGTACAAAAACATAATTATTTACAGTAGTCAAAGTTAGTGTCCATAGCAACTAATGGAACCCGTTCCATTATTGCCGAGAAAAAGGATTTAATTGGCAGACTAAAAGTACAGTATTTCTTAACGAAAGAGATGTATTAAATTTCTACACAGTACATTGTATTTTTCATCAAGAAGCCCTTTATGAGAAAACTTTGAATTTTCAGCACGTCATGGATGTGGTGATACGTAATATTATAAACAAAATTCGAAACAGCGCGAAGTCAAGATGTAGGACCCGCATGACGGACCAGTGTGTGATGTAACTCCGGATTCCAATGCAATATTGCTGAAACAAATATTTGAAACTGAAGAAGGCTAATTTCAGTAGAAAACATTTCATTCATTATTATACTTAGACACCAGGTTAAATAAATAAATACTAAAAAAAAATACTAAATATTGGTTTATTTTTACATCAGACTAATGATGATTATGTATTTAATTTCCATTTACATGGGCCTTGTAGTTCATAATAATTTATTTCCAAAGAGTTTTAAATCTATTTAATGGTTTATACTACGAGTAGTTATCACACTATTCCAACGCCTATAGTTTATGTATTTATTTGAATTTTTATTTGTATTAATTAACAAATTGTGATTTTGAATCAAGTTAAAGTACACAAACTTCCCCGATGATGTCTAGCGTACAATAAACCACCACTGTTCTAGTTAACTCACCTGTCGCTACCTACATCTTCAACCCTCCCACCCAAGGTCATGAGCTTATGCAGGTAGTGTCTTGCAAGTGATTCGGCGCAGACGATCCTTTTGGACGCCCATGGCGTAAGGTATTGAAAGAATAGTACGCTTAAATTATAAATGCCAAAATAAATATGAAATTATTGAGATAATGGGTATAAGTTACATGTTTTTGAAAACTAGAAGAAATGAGCTTCCAGATGAGGTGAAAACATTATTTACCAAAATTTTGAAGAATCTAACATTTCTAGAGTGGATGTTTACCTGAAAGGTCTTAGTATATTTTGACAATATTTACTACTTCCAACACAATTCGTTGTTTACATAAATTAGTGTATACGTTCTGTGAATAATTTAGACCAATAGATACCACAAAACATTCAAGCTATTTTCGCTTTATATTTATAGATAAAACCATTTGAAATCCGGTTTGAATATTAGATTCAAAATTCTGTATTGAAATGTTCATAGGGCCTGGATATTACATTAAAAATCTTGTACACAAAAATCAATGCAAAACAGATTATACTTTAACCCCTTAAGGGGAGGAGGACGTCAAAAATCGAAAAAATATCAATTTTTAAAAACTGGAACCATTGCATTCTTTGTTCTCTTTGTTGTTTGAAAGTCTGCACATTGAGTGGGACTGGCAAGAGGAGGGTCCCGAGTCCTTGCACTGTGCTAGTGTCACTCGCCCCAAGCACTGAAGGCAATATGCGAAAACCAAGGCTCTTATTTCGAAGGCTTTAATTAAGAAAAGAGTCGAAACTTGTATGGTGAGTATAGATACGCAGGTGTTGAACCCGGCATTTCTAGTCTTCATGATAGATACTTACTGTCCGATCCGCAATGCCCGTGTTCCGCAACAGATTTACTTACATTTTTCAATGCATATTATTCATCCCCTCATGTGCTAGCTTTAGGTGGCGTTCATTTTCCACTTTTTCCTTTTAAATTTGTATCTCTCAGAACGGTGAAAATCGGAGTGAGATAAATGGCCAATAGGCTTGTAGCTCGCAGACACTTCCTTTCAAATTCCCTCGCAAGGACGCGGAATCGCGTACAGAAGAAAAGGCAAGATCTGTCCTGTGATCGTATCATGTGCCATGGCTATATCACCAATGGATATGAAGGGGGAAAACAGGTTTTAGTCTCAGATGAACTTCCGTGTCGGTAGATTCGTATGATATTAACCATCATGAAACAAACTCTCTTTCTGATAGCTCATTCTTTCCCCTATCGCACAGCTCACATGCCAAGTCTCGCCTCCCCATCTATAGGCTACTTTTCCAATTGTTTCTCCTTTCATTTCTCCACCTTTTACTATTCAGTGTCACTGTTGCATATCTTAAATATTTACTCTATTGCTGTCGCACAAGATGTTTTCAGATCAAAAAGAAATGAAACAGGAGAGAGAAAAGTAGAGAGACAAGTTAGAGATATAGACGAGGCAAGAGAGACACATAGAAGGCAGAAATATAGAAAAAGGAGACCGAGAGAGACATAAAGCAAATACAAAGGTAGAAATAATAGAGACAGAGAAAGACAAGGCAGAGTTGCAGAAAATATAGAGAAGCATAAGACCGAAGAGAGACAAGTTCAGGCATAACATATATTAATAGACATAAAGATCAAATTGAACAACAAAGAGAAATTTTACCATTTAAGAAGTTCTACAATTTATACTGATTTTAGTTCTGTGGAAATACGTAGCTGAAGAATGACTGTTAGCTATTTAGTTATGTTCAGTAAATGAACCTATCAGCAATAATAATAATCTCAAATTGCATATAGCCTAATTCCAGACATAATGGATTTGAAACCAAATTCGAGCTTAATAGAATCTGAATTGTATCAAGACAAAATTTTAAATTCCTAGACCACAAATATGAAATTAACATACAGAATTACTTATACGCGTTTTCTATATTTCAGTTCCTCCAAAATATTAAACCTATACAATATAATATTACAGGAGAATTAATTGTTACCATAACAGATATATTCTATAGGACCAAAAAATAATAATCTTTACGTAGACTATACAATACAGAGAGAGGTCCTCAAAAACTACAGTATAAATTTTTCTGGTACTCGTACTAGAGAATAAAAATATGAAACTCACTGGTATTTCTTTACTTTATCGGCACCAATTGTGACCAAATTAAGTAAATGGACATCTTCGGTCTCCTGTCACTTAGCTAACCCCTAATCTAACGCATTATAACTTCGTCAGATTCCTTGGTTTGTCACATCCGTTAGCTATCCCCTGATCTAATCTAACCTAAATTTAACTCGCAATATTTACGGAAATACACGCCGGCGGAAAGTAAAACACAGTGCAACACGATCCCATCGAATGTGTGCCATACAATGTTTTTTGTACGACAGCACAAATTTATATTAAATAATTAAAACTTCAAGTTGGAGAGATTATTCACGATTTCACCTCCGTCTACAATATTAAACATTAAAAAATAAGTATACATGTTTTATTCATGTTCACGATTTCATGGCCATCTAAACCGGCCCTATAATTAACAAAGCGGTTAGCAACAGTTTAATGATAAATCTTGTTACAATGAATACTACATGTAACTTCAAAATAATAAGAGCTAAAATGTAGATATGAATGTTAAATTTATTACTTATTTGTGTTACGTGAAATATTTGAGTAAGGAAAGATCGAGGTAATGCATTAATTTCTTACTAAATGAATCTTATATTTTCTAGTGTTTTAAAGGCTCACTTTACACACTAATAACAGTGCGTAAAATGCAACTTTACGCACTATCGTAAAAAAATAATATATTTTTTATACTGTATACGTTTATGTACACGGCAAAAACCTCTAAGAATATGGACTTTGATGTATAGAAATCAATCTTAATAAAACAGGGTAGGCCTATTTGTATAGTGAAACAGAGGGAGTCGACTCAGTAATATAATGTTTGTAAGTATGTACTTACGGATAAGCATGATATGCATACATTAATATGTATGCATATCATGCTTATTGCGGGTAATATAATACTTGATCGTGTGCATGTATATACGTCTGTAACGCGTATGAATACTATAATATGTGAATGAGTTATGTATGCAAATGTGATGCACGTATTACGTATATATTTAAGGTTACGCAATTATGAACACACTACTGTAACGCAAAACATGCAACGCTTCACTGAATGTAAGAAATCGAGAAATAAAGTAATAAAAATTTCTGTAGGCCTACCTCTTCAAACGTCTACTTGAGTTGGCCGGACCCAGATAGCTAACTGATCATTTATGGCATGACATTAATAAAATTAAAAATATTATTCAAATTCGAAATATAAATAATTTATATTTCCCATCACTAGCAAAGGAAGAAGTATCAACTACTTTTATCTCCACATAAATATGTACTTTTTCTTACTTAACTACTATTGAGTTTAAGACGAGAAGAATTGCATATTTAACATAAAAGACTTAAAAATAATTTATAGTCACTGTTTTAAGATAAAAATAAAATTGCTAA